>NC_092759.1:22445022-22447186 GCF_047496795.1 Chiloscyllium punctatum | reverse complement strand
ATCTGTAATGAATAAAGACAGTGTGTGGGGACTGTAATGAATAGACAGAACAATGTGTAGGTCTGTAATGGGCAGCATCTGGAGCAATGTTCCTTTGGAATGATATGAATGATATAAATATGAAGCTGAAATTGAGACGGTGATTGACCTGTGAGTGTCGGTGTGACGGTGGGGTTTGTCCCTGGTCTTTAGATAATCAGTTTCGGATGTCAATCCTGGAACGACTGGAACAGATGGAGAAGCGAATGGCCGAGATGACTGGGTCATCCTCCAATCAGCAACAATCACTGGGCTCAGGGGACAAGATGCACATCCAGGTAAGAGCCACCACAGACAGTGCTGCTCTCAATGAAGTCAGGACTCGGAGCTGACACACAACTCAGGCTCATTGCTGCATTGTGGCTTGGGTCTTGTCAAGAGGCCTGGACAATACTGAAATCCTCTGAATATGTGTTCAAACTTTCACATCCCAGGGTCCTGTTAACCAAATCACATTCCGAATGGAATAATCTTCCATGATCAGGATCAGGAACCCTGGCTCATTTCCCCCCCCCCCCCCCCCACCTCTTTCTCTCACTGACTCACTCTCACTCGTTCTCTTATTCTCTCAGTCACTCTCACCCTCCCTCTCAATCTCACTCTCACACACTCTCTCTCTCTCTCTCTGTCTCACACACTCTCTCTCTCTGTCTCTCTGTCCACCCCAATCTCTAGCCCAGGATGACTGGACAATGGTCAGGAACAGGAACGCTGGCTGATTCCCCCCACCACTTTATCTCTCTCTCACACACACACACACACACTCCCTCTCACTCTCATTCTCTCTCTCTCTTGTCTCTCTCTCTCTCTCTGCCATTTCAAATTTCCAAACTTGTTTACTCATCCACAACTGTTGTGTCATTTTGTTTGTCAGTAATTTGTTTCTGATTTATTTCCCGAGTTCCATGCTCGTCACCGTAAAATCCAGCTTTCCTTTTCCATTTTACTGAGTTGGTCTTTGTCTTATTGACATTGTTCTCGGTCTGTCTCTGAAGTTAGGTTGTGTTGTGATTACTATTGTCCTACTGTTCCCCTTTCCTCTCACATCAGTTGAGATTTGTTTGCCAATGCTCCCTGTCTTATTGGGTGTCTCTTTGATAGTTTTAATCAGCTTGTTTGTAGATTGTTTACACAGCTCTGAAGCAGGGGAGACTTGAACCTTAAGATGATTAGGGTGCAGGAGCAGCAGGAGGCCATTCGACCCATTGAGTCTGCTCTGTTGTGCAATGAGGTCATTGCTGATCTGATAATCTTCAACTCCAGTTTCCTGCCTTTACCCCATAACCCTTCCTGATAAAAATTAATCTCTCTCTCAGCCTTGAATACACGACCCAATCTTGTTGAAATACACGACCCAATCTTGACATCCCTCTGTGCTAAGGAATTCCACACATTCACTCCCCTCGGAGAGAGGAAATTCCTCCCCATCTCTGTCTTCAGTGGGTGACCCCCTCATTCTGAGATGATCCTCTCTGCTCCCACAAGGCTGTACAGCCTCTCCACATCTCCCCTGGTCAGTCCCCTGAGAATCTGGTCAGTTTTAATCAGGTCACCTCCCATCCTTCAAGACTCCAATGAGGACAGCAGGACTGTCCTTACCTCCACCCCTGGACCAGCCTGAGTGTACCCTCTCTGAACTCTCTCTCCCACCCGTCTCTCTTTACTTCAATAAGGGACCCAAACTTCCACAGAATTCCAGCTGTGATCTGACGAGCGCCTTGTCCTGGTTTAGCAAAACCTCCCTCCATTACGTTTGAAATAAAGGTCAACATTTATCTTCTTTTTTACTGCTGAAGTCAATGCTAACTTTTTGGGTTTTATGCATGCAGGTTCTCAAATCTCTGCAGTCTTTCTCCATTTAAATAATCTTCAACTCCTCTCTCCTTCCTGCCATAACCTCACGTTTCCCCCACACTCTATCCCACCTATCAAGGTTTTGCCCTTTCCCTGAACCTGTTTCGATCCCTCTGCAGAGTCTCTGTGTCATTCTCACAACTTGCCTTTCTGTCTATTTCTGTGTCTTTCACAAACTCGGTAACTGTATGTTCAGGTTTCTGCTCTGGGTCATTGATCTCTATTGTAAATCGTTGTGGCCCCAGCACTGATCCCTGTGTCAGTCCCCTTG
>NC_092759.1:22342522-22437522 GCF_047496795.1 Chiloscyllium punctatum | reverse complement strand
CCCCCCCCTGTAATCACAGCCCCTGTTACACACAGTAACAGCCCCCCCCCTGTAATCACAGCCCCTGTTACACACAGTAACTGCTCCCCCTGTAATCACAGCCCCTGTTACACACAGTAACAGCCCCCCCCCTGTAATCACAGCCCCTGTTACCCACAGTAACAGCCCCCCCCTGTAATCACAGCCCCTGTTACCCACAGTAACAGCCCCCCCCTGTAATCACAGCCCCTGTTACACACAGTAACAGCCCCCCCTGTAATCACAGCCCCTGTTACCCACAGTAACAGCCCCCCCCTGTAATCACAGCCCCTGTTACACACAGTAACAGTCCCCCCCCCCCGTAATCACGGCCCCTGTTACACACAGTAACAGTCCCCCCCCCTGTAATCACAGCCCCTGATACACACAGTAACAGTCCCCCCCCCCCCCGTAATCACAGCCCCTGATACACACAGTAACAGCCCCCCCTGTAATCACGGCCCCTGTTACACACAGTAACAGTCCCCCCCCCCGTAATCACAGCCCCTGTTACACACAGTAACAGTCCCCCCCCCTGTAATCACAGCCCCTGATACACACAGTAACAGCCCCCCCCTGTAATCACAGCCCCTGTTACACACAGTAACAGTCCCCCCTGTAATCACAGCCCCTGATACACACAGTAATAGCTCCCCCTGTAATCACAGCCCCTGTTACACACAGTAACAGCCCCCCCCTGTAATCACAGCCCCTGTTACACACAGTAACAGCCCCCCCCTGTAATCACAGCCCCTGTTACACACAGTAACAGCCCCCCCCCGTAATCACAGCCCCTGTTACACACAGTAACAGTCCCCCCCCCCTGTAATCACAGCCCCTGTTACACACAGTAACAGCCCCCCCTGTAATCACAGCCCCTGTTACCCACAGTAAAAGCCCCCCCCCCGTAATCACAGCCCCTGATACACACAGTAACAGCCCCCCCCTGTAATCACAGCCCCTGTTACACACAGTAACAGCCCCCCCCCGTAATCACAGCCCCTGTTACACACAGTAACAGCCCCCCCCCCTGTAATCACAGCCCCTGTTACACACAGTAACAGTCCCCCCCCCCTGTAATCACAGCCCCTGTTACACACAGTAACAGCCCCCCCCCGTAATCACAGCCCCTGTTACACACAGTAACAGCCCCCCCCTGTAATCACAGCCCCTGATACACACAGTAACAGCCCCCCCCTGTAATCACAGCCCCTGATACACACAGTAACAGCCCCCCCCTGTAATCACAGCCCCTGATACACACAGTAACAGCCCCCCCCCTGTAATCACAGCCCCTGTTACACACAGTAACAGCCCCCCCCCTGTAATCACAGCCCCTGATACACACAGTAACAGCCCCCCCCCTGTAATCACAGCCCCTGATACACACAGTAACAGCCCCCCCCTGTAATCACAGCCCCTGATACACACAGTAACAGCCCCCCCCCTGTAATCACAGCCCCTGTTACACACAGTAACAGCCCCCCCCCTGTAATCACAGCCCCTGATACACACAGTAACAGCCCCCCCCCTGTAATCACAGCCCCTGATACACACAGTAACAGCCCCCCCCTGTAATCACAGCCCCTGATACACACAGTAACAGCCCCCCCCTGTAATCACAGCCCCTGATACACACAGTAACAGCCCCCCCCCTGTAATCACAGCCCCTGTTACACACAGTAACAGCCCCCCCCCTGTAATCACAGCCCCTGATACACACAGTAACAGCCCCCCCCCTGTAATCACAGCCCCTGTTACACACAGTAACAGCCCCCCCCCCCTGTAATCACAGCCCCTGTTACACACAGTAAAAGCCCCCCCCCCGTAATCACAGCCCCTGATACACACAGTAACAGCCCCCCCCCTGTAATCACAGCCCCTGATACACACAGTAACAGCCCCCCCCCCCGTAATCACAGCCCCTGTTACACACAGTAACAGCCCCCCCCCCGTAATCACAGCCCCTGTTACACACAGTAACAGCCCCCCCCTGTAATCACAGCCCCTGTTACACACAGTAACAGCCCCCCCCCCTTAATCACAGCCCCTGATACACACAGTAAAAGCCCCCCCCCCTGTAATCACAGCCCCTGTTACACACAGTAAAAGCCCCCCCCCCTGTAATCACAGCCCCTGTTACACACAGTAACAGTCCCCCCCCCCGTAATCACAGCCCCTGATACACACAGTCACAGCCCCCCCCCCTGTAATCACAGCCCCTGATACACACAGTAACAGCCCCCCCCCTGTAATCACAGCCCCTGATACACACAGTAACAGCCCCCCCCCTGTAATCACAGCCCCTGATACACACAGTAACAGCCCCCCCCCTGTAATCACAGCCCCTGATACACACAGTAACAGCCCCCCCCCTGTAATCACAGCCCCTGATACACACAGTAACAGCCCCCCCCCTGTAATCACAGCCCCTGATACACACAGTAACAGCCCCCCCCCCTGTAATCACAGCCCCTGTTACACACAGTAACAGTCCCCCCCTGTAATCACAGCCCCTGATACACACAGTAACAGTCCCCCCCCCTGTAATCACAGCCCCTGATACACACAGTAACAGCCCCCCCCCCTGTAATCACAGCCCCTGATACACACAGTAACAGTCCCCCCCTGTAATCACAGCCCCTGATACACACAGTAACAGTCCCCCCCCCGTAATCACAGCCCCTGTTACACACAGGAACAGCCCCCCCCTGTAATCACAGCCCCTGATACACACAGTAACAGCCCCCCCCCTGTAATCACAGCCCCTGATACACACAGTAACAGTCCCCCCCCCCTGTAATCACAGCCCCTGTTACACACAGGAACAGCCCCCCCCTGTAATCATAGCCCCTGTTACACACAGTAACAGCCCCCCCCTGTAATCACAGCCCCTGTTACACACAGTAACAGCCCCCCCCCTGTAATCACAGCCCCTGTTACACACAGTAACAGCCCCCCCCTGTAATCACAGCCCGTTACACACAGTAACAGCCCCCCCCTGTAATCGCAGCCCCTGTTACACACAGTAACAGCCCCCCCTGTAATCACAGCCCCTGATACACACAGTAACAGTACCCCCCCCGTAATCACAGCCCCTGTTACACACAGTAACAGCCCCCCCCCCGTAATCACAGCCCCTGTTACACACAGTAACAGTCCCCCCCCCCGTAATCACAGCCCCTGTTACACACAGTAACAGTCCCCCCTGTAATCACAGCCCCTGATACACACAGTAACAGCCCCCCCTGTAATCGCAGCCCCTGTTACACACAGTAACAGCCCCCCCTGTAATCACAGCCCCTGATACACACAGTAACAGTCCCCCCCCCGTAATCACAGCCCCTGTTACACACAGTAACAGCCCCCCCCCCGTAATCACAGCCCCTGTTACACACAGTAACAGCCCCCCCTGTAATCACAGCCCCTCATACACACAGTAACAGCCCCCCCCTGTAATCACAGCCCCTGATACACACAGTAACAGCCCCCCCCCCTGTAATCACAGCCCCTGTTATACACAGTAACAGCCCCCCCCCCGTAATCACAGCCCCTGTTACACACAGTAACAGCCCCCCCCTGTAATCACAGCCCCTGATACACACAGTAACAGCCCCCCCCTGTAATCACAGCCCCTGATACACACAGTAACAGCCCCCCCCCTGTAATCACAGCCCCTGTTACACACAGTAACAGCCCCCCCTGTAATCACAGCCCCTGTTACACACAGTAACAGCTCCCCCTGTAATCACAGCCCCTGTTACACACAGTAACAGCTCCCCCTGTAATCATAGCCCCTGTTACACACAGTAACAGCCCCCCCCCCCGTAATCACAGCCCCTGTTACCCACAGTAACAGCCCCCCCCCCCTGTAATCACAGCCCCTGATACACACAGTAACAGCCCCCCTATAATCACAGCCCCTGTTACACACAGTAACAGTCCCCCCTGTAATCACAGCCCCTGTTACACACAGTAACAGTCCCCCCTGTAATCACAGCCCCTGTTACACACAGTAACAGTCCCCCCTGTAATCACAGCCCCTGTTACATACAGTAACAGCCCCCCCCTGTAATCACAGCCCCTGTTACATACAGTAACACTCCCCCTGTAATCACAGCCCCTGTTACACACAGTAATAGCTCCCCCTGTAATCACAGCCCCTGTTACACACAGTAACAGTCCCCCCTGTAATCACAGCCCTGTTACACACAGTAACAGCCCCCCCTGTAATCACAGCCCCTGTTACACACAGTAACAGCCCCCCCTGTAATCACAGCCCCTGTTATACACAGTAACAGCCCCCCCTGTAATCACAGTCCCTGTTACACACAGTAACAGCCCCCCCTGTAATCACAGCCCCTGATACACACAGTAACAGCTCCCCCTGTAATCACAGCCCCTGTTACACACAGTAACAGCCCCCCCTGTAATCACAGCCCCTGTTACACACAGTAATAGCTCCCCCTGTAATCACAGCCCCTGTTACACACAGTAACAGTCACCCCTGTAATCACAGCCCCTGTTACACACAGTAACAGCCCCCCCCTGTAATCACAGCCCCTGTTACACACAGTAACAGCCCCCCCTGTAATCACAGCCCCTGTTACACACAGTAACAGTCCCCCCTGTAATCACAGCCCCTGATACACACACAGTAACAGCCCCCCCCTGTAATCACAGCCCCTGTTACCCACAGTAACAGTCCCCCCTGTAATCACAGCCCGTTACACACAGTAACAGCCCCCCCCTGTAATCACAGCCCCTGTTACACACAGTAACAGCCCCCCCCCTGTAATCACTGCCCTGTTACACACAGTAACAGCCCCCCCTGTAATCACAGCCCCTGTTACACACAGTAACAGCCCCCCCTGTAATCACAGCCCTGTTACACACAGTAACAGCCCCCCCCTGTAATCACAGCCCCTGTTACACACAGTAACAGCCCCCCCCTGTAATCACAGCCCCTGTTACACACAGTAACAGTCCCCCCCTGTAATCACAGCCCCTGTTACACACAGTAACAGCCCCCCCCTGTAATCACAGCCCCTGTTACACACAGTAACAGTCCCCCCTGTAATCTCAGCCCCTGTTACACACAGTAACAGCCCCCCCCCCTGTAATCACAGCCCCTGTTACACACAGTAACAGCCCCCCCCTGTAATCACAGCCCCTGTTACACACAGTAACAGCCCCCCCCCTGTAATCACAGACCCTGTTACCCACAGTAACAGCCCCCCCCCTGTAATCACAGCCCCTGTTACACACAGTAACAGCCCCCCCCCTGTAATCACAGCCCCTGATACACACAGTAACAGCCCCCCCCCTGTAATCACAGCCCCTGATACACACAGTAACAGCCCCCCCCTGTAATCACAGCCCCTGTTACACACAGTAACAGTCCCCCCCTGTAATCACAGCCCCTGTTACACACAGTAATAGTTCCCCCTGTAATCACAGCCCCTGTTACACACAGTAACAGCTCCCCCCCTGTAATCACAGCCCCTGTTACACACAGTAACAGCCCCCCCCCCCTGTAATTACAGCCCCTGTTACACACAGTAACAGCCCCCCCCTGTAATCACAGCCCCTGTTACACACAGTAACAGCCCCCCCTGTAATCACAGCCCCTGATACACACAGTAACAGCCCCCCCCCCTGTAATCACAGCCCCTGATACACACAGTAACAGCCCCCCCCCTGTAATCACAGCCCCTGATACACACAGTAACAGCCCCCCCCTGTAATCACAGCCCCTGATACACACAGTAACAGCCCCCCCCTGTAATCACAGCCCCTGATACACACAGTAACAGCCCCCCCTGTAATCACAGCCCCTGATACACACAGTAACAGCTCCCCCCCTGTAATCACAGCCCCTGTTACACACAGTAACAGCCCCCCCCCCGTAATCACAGCCCCTGTTACACACAGTAACAGTCCCCCCCCCTGTAATCACAGCCCCTGTTACACACAGTAACAGTCCCCCCCCCTGTAATCACAGCCCCTGTTACACACAGTAACAGCCCCCCCCTGTAATCACAGCCCCTGTTACCCACAGTAACAGCCTCCCCCCTGTAATCACAGCCCCTGTTACCCACAGTAACAGCCCCCCCCTGTAATCACAGCCCCTGTTACACACAGTAACAGTCCCCCCTGTAATCACAGCCCCTGTTACCCACAGTAACAGCCTCCCCCTGTAATCACAGCCCCTGTTACCCACAGTAACAGCCCCCCCCTGTAATCACAGCCCCTGTTACCCACAGTAACAGCCTCCCCCTGTAATCACAGCCCCTGTTACCCACAGTAACAGCCCCCCCCTGTAATCACAGCCCCTGTTACCCACAGTAACAGCCTCCCCCTGTAATCACAGCCCCTGTTACACACAGTAACAGCCCCCCCTGTAATCACAGCCCCTGATACACACAGTAACAGCCCCCCCCCTGTAATCACAGCCCCTGTTACACACAGTAACAGTCCCCCCTGTAATCACAGCCCCTGTTACACACAGTAACAGCCCCCCCCTGTAATCACAGCCCCTGTTACCCACAGTAACAGCCTCCCCCTGTAATCACAGCCCCTGTTACCCACAGTAACAGCCCCCCCCTGTAATCACAGCCCCTGTTACACACAGTAACAGTCCCCCCCTGTAATCACAGCCCCTGTTACCCACAGTAACAGCCTCCCCCTGTAATCACAGCCCCTGTTACCCACAGTAACAGCCCCCCCCTGTAATCACAGCCCCTGTTACCCACAGTAACAGCCTCCCCCTGTAATCACAGCCCCTGTTACCCACAGTAACAGCCCCCCCCTGTAATCACAGCCCCTGTTACCCACAGTAACAGCCTCCCCCTGTAATCACAGCCCCTGTTACACACAGTAACAGCCCCCCCTGTAATCACAGCCCCTGATACACACAGTAACAGCCCCCCCCCTGTAATCACAGCCCCTGTTACACACAGTAACAGTCCCCCCTGTAATCACAGCCCCTGTTACACACAGGAATAGCATTCCCACATTGCTGTAATACTGATCATGGTTATGTGCAACATTAATCCATCAAAGCTGTGCTATGCCCCTCTGCTCTGGGGAACTCTCTTGCTGTGCATTCATATGGTTATACATGTACTCCAGGTTGACATGGGGGCTCCGTGGTTTGCTCTGCTGCCTCACAGCAAGAGCGACCTGAGTTCAGATCCAGACTGTGTGCTCTGCTTTTCTCCCAGAGTCCAAAGGTGTGCAGGTTAGGATGGGTTGGTCATGGGAAATTGTCCCATAGTGTCCAGGGATGAGCAGGTTAGGGTGGGTTGGTCATGGGAAATTGTCCCATAGTGTCCAGGGATGTGCAGGTTAGGGTTGGTTGGCCATGGGAAATTGTCCCATAGTGTCCAGGGATGTGCAGGTTAGGATGGGTTGGTCATGGGAAATTGTCCCATAGTGTCCAGGGATGAGCAGGTTAGGATGGATTGGCCATGGGAAATTGTCCCATAGTGCCCAGGGATGTGCAGGTTAGGGTGGATTGGCCATGGGAAATTGTCCCATAGTGCCCAGGGATGTGCAGGTTAGGGTGGATTGGCCATGGGAAATTGTCCCATAGTGTCCAGGGATGTGCAGGTTAGGGTGGATTGGCCATGGGAAATTGTCCCATAGTGTCCAGGGATGTGCAGGTTAGGGTGGGTTAACCATGGGAAATTGTCCCATAGTGTCCAAGGATGTGCAGGTTAGGGTGGATTGGCCATGGGAAATTGTCCCATAGTGCCCAGGGATGTGCAGGTTAGGGTGGATTGGCCATGGGAAATTGTCCCATAGTGTCCAGGGATGTGCAGGTTAGGGTGGATTGGCCATGGGAAATTGTCCCATAGTGTCCAGGGATGTGCGGGTTAGGGTGGATTGGCCATGGGAAATTGTCCCATAGTGTCCAGGGATGTGCAGGTTAGGGTGGATTGGCCATGGGAAATTGTCCCATAGTGGTTAGGGTGGATTGGCCATGGGAAATTGTCCCATAGTGTCCAGGGATGTGCAGGTTAGGGTGGATTGGCCATGGGAAATTGTCCCATAGTGTCCAGGGATGTGCAGGTTAGGGTGGATTGGCCATGGGAAATTGTCCCATAGTGTCCAGGGATGTGCAGGTTAGGGTGGATTGGCCATGGGAAATTGTCCCATAGTGTCCAGGGATGTGCAGGTTAGGGTGGATTGGCCATGGGAAATTGTCCCATAGTGCCCAGGGATGTGCAGGTTAGGATGGAATGACCATGGGAAATTGTCCCATAGTGTCCAGGGATGTGCAGGTTAGGGTGGGTTGGCCATGGGAAATTGTCCCATAGTGCCCAGGGATGTGCAGGTTAGGATGGAATGACCATGCTCATAGTGGTAGATGAGTTAGTCAAGAGGGAAATGTGTCTGGGTAGTTACTCCTGGCAGGGTCGGTGTGAACTTGTTGGGCCGAAGGGCCTGTTTCCACACCTTTGAGATTGTAAATGAAAGTTCAGAGTAAGTGGTTCCTGTTGGTGAACTGTTTCAATCTGAGCTCCTTGGCTTTGGTGACGGATCGACCCACTGTATTTACCGGGTTTCTGCTTGTTTTCTGATCTTGCAGACGGGTAAATGCCGAGAGTTTGGATTTGGAGCAAGAGGTGGATCCTCTGAATGTGGATCATTTCTCCTGTACCCCTCTGGTAAGTCCCTGCCATGTGTGCCCATCAATTCATTTCCCCGCAGTGCACACTCGGGATCACTCGGCAGCCTGCTGTCGGACTGGGGCTGCTCGGAACGCTGGGATCAGAACACACTCCTATCGCACATGATAGACCGACGGGGAAGGGCAGGGAACGGAGAAGGGAACAGGGAGACAGCTCCGTCACTGAGGAGGGGACAGAGATAGGGAGGGGTGTGAGGGATGGAGGGGGTTACAGAGATAGGGAGGGGGTGTAGGGGCTGGAGGGGGTGTAGGGGCAGGAGGAGGTTACAGAGATAGGGAGGGGGTGTAGGGGCTGGAGGGGGTTACAGAGATAGGGAGGGGGTTACACAGATAGGGAGGGGGTGTGGGGCTGGAGGGGGTCACAGAGATAGGGAGGGGGTGTAGGGGCTGGAGGGGGTTACTGAGAGAGGGAGGGGGTGTAGGGGCTGGAGGGGGTTACAGAGATAGGGAGGGGGTGTGGGGGCTGGAGGGGGTTACAGAGATAGGGAGGGGGTGTAGGGGCAGGTGGGGGTTACAGAGATAGGGAGGGGGTGTAGGGGCTGGAGGGGGTTACAGAGATAGGGAGGGGGTGTGGGGGCTGGAGGGGGTTACAGAGATAGGGAGGGGGTGTAGGGGCAGGTGGGGGTTACAGAGATAGGGAGGGGGTGTAGGGGCTGGAGGGGGTTACAGAGATAGGGAGGGGGTGTGGGGGCTGGAGGGGGTTACAGAGATAGGGAGGGGGTGTGGGGGCTGGAGGGGGTTACAGAGATAGGGAGGGGGTGTAGGGGCAGGTGGGGGTTACAGAGATAGGGAGGGGGTGTAGGGGCTGGAGGGGGTTACAGAGATAGGGAGGGGGTGTAGGGGCAGGTGGGGGTTACAGAGATAGGGAGGGGGTGTAGGGGCTGGAGGGGGTTACAGAGATAGGGAGGGGGTGTAGGGCCAGGTGGGGGTTACAGAGATGATGAAACATTACTGAATGTTTTGCGTTCATGCTGTGCTGTACTGCTGGTCCTGGTGGGTCAGCATTCCAAATGCCCACTGAGATTGGGGTTTGGATTGGGGTTGGGGCTGCGTTTGGGATTGGGATTGGGGTTAGGGTTGGGATTGGAGTTGGGACTGGGATTGGGACTGGGATTGGGGTTGGGACTGGGACTGGGATTGGGATTGGGTTTGAGATTGGGTTTGGGATTGGGTTTGGGACTGGGATTGGGGTTGGGACTGGGGTTGGGACTGGGGTTGGGACTGGGATTGAGATTGGGACTGGGACTGGGATTGGGGTTGGGTTTGGGATTGGGATTGGGATTGGGACTGGGGCTGGGATTGGGATTGGGACTGGGATTGGGACCAAGCCGCCCTGCCCCGGGGTGATCTTGAAGTGAGTAGCTGACCCAGCGGTTCCTTCTCCTTCTTTGTTGACTGGTTTTGTTCCCGTTGTGACAGATGTGGGCGTGTGCCCTGGGTCATCTCGAAGCTGCTGTAACCCTTTACGCCTGGAACAGCCGAGCTCTCGGAATCCCGGACTCGCTGGGCCGTCTGCCCTTACAGGTAGCACGTTCCCGTGGCCATGTGAGATTGGCCATGCGTCTGGAGGAACTGCAGAGACAGGAGACTCCGATCCAGGACTGTTTACTGAGCACCAGGCTGCAGGACAACATCGATGGGACAGGCACCAGCTGGCAGCGGTGGGCAGGCAGCTGTAGTGAAACTGGCAAGGTCTCTTCACCCTCATCGATGAGCCCAGACACAGGTACCAGTGCTCCTTCTCCTCACTCCGAACGGGAGATTGAGTCAGCACCATCAGCCTCTGGCTGTAGCACTGCTGTCTGTCCCAGCAGCTGCTTGGGGATTGACTCAGTTCCCCACAGAGCAGTGGGACACAGTGCTCCCCTAAACCTGGGAGCTGTCTGTTTGTCCCTGTCAGGCAGAGCATCGACAGGCTCCGTGTCTGAGAGCAGGGGATGGAATGGCAGTGAAATACTGGAAAGCTGAAACAAGCCAGAGAGTCGTGGAGAAACTCAACAAGTATGGCAGCATAGTTAGGAGACTCTGAACCCAAAGACCCAACGACCATTCTGGGGCTCTGGTTTCTAATCCCAGCCCTGGTACACGGTGGGATTAAGAGTGTAATGATGACCATGAACCTCGTTCCCTGGAAAGCTGATGTTTTGTTTTCAGTTATTCTTTCACAGGATGAGGGCTTCACCAGCCTTCAGTGCCCATCCCTAATTGCCCAGAGGGCAGTTAAGAGTTAACCTCATTGCTGTGGGGTCTGGAGTCAGATGGAGGCCAGACTAGGTAAGTTTCCTTCCCTGAAAGACGTTTGTGCACCAGATGGGTTTTTCTGAAAATCGACTCTTAGTCCCAGATATTTTATTGAATTTTCCTTGCACCATCTGCAGTGATGGGGTTCGAACCCTGATCCTCAGGGCATTCCCAGGGTCTCAGCATGAACAGTCAACAGGCCATCACCCAGTAATGTCCTCCAGGGAAGACCATCCTTCCCTGGTCTGACTGACATGGGACAGCAGTGTGGGTTTGGATGGGCAATAAATACAGGTGTGGCCAGCGTATGAAAGAACATCATCTGTCGAGAGAGAGAGAGAGAGAGAGAGAATTGGAGTTTGGTTCCGAGACCATTCTGGAGAAGACTCGTACTGGACTCAAACCATTCACTCTGTTTCTGCTGCTGCCAGACTGGTTGAGTTTTCAGATTTCAGCTGATGTGTCCACTTGATGCCCGTACTTATCGCGTGTTTGTTTTGATCTTCCATTGATCCTTTCCACTGCACAGGTCTGAGCGCTGAGAGCAGTAACTCATCTCCCTCCTCAGTGTCCGAGGGGTCAGCAACTTTGTCAGTGAGCTCTGCGTACTTCAGTGGCTCCGTTCACAGAGAGACACCCATCACCAGTCCTGAACTGTGCCCCGGTGTTGAGCGAGACGTAGCCATGGAGATCTGTGAGCTGCAACGACAGGATGTCACCAACAGCACAGCCCACCCAGCGCAGGGTCAGGAGCGGGCTGCTCTCAGCTGCACTGGGAACGCTGAAAGCCAGGAGAAACCGAGTAATGGGTGGAACCTGCAGGAGGAAGGTGAACTTCGGAGAAACTGGACTGGCAGCTCAGCTCTGCACTGCGGCACAGCCAGTCCCCACTTCTTCCTCGACCATGAGGCCAGTCTCATAACAAACAGTGGCAGGCAATACTCGATGGCAACAGCAAGAGATTCCATGGAGACTGAGCTGCTTCGTTTCACTGAAAACGTGGAGAATGAAGACTTCCTGCCTCCCGTCGATGTTTTACAGGTGAGAAAGGTGAACTGAACTGTGCCTCGATAGCTTCCCACTCTGATACCACGAGATAGCCCAGATATCAGAGCCTCTGCAGTCCCCTGGCTGCCACAAGCTGTCAAACCCATGTTCTTCCCGGTAAGCCCTTGAAGCCCCTCAGCCATACTGACGTCTTTAAATTCATTTTGTGGGGTGAGGGCATCTCTGGCTGGGCCCAGTATTTCTTGCCCCATCCCTAGTTGCCCCCCTTGAGAAGGTGGGGGTGAGCTGCCTTCTTGACCCACTGCAGTCCATGTGCTGGAGGGTAGACCCACAATGTCCCTGAGGGAGGGAATCCCAGGATTCTGACCCAGCCACACTGAGGGAACGGGGATATATTCCCAAGTCAGGATGGTGAGGGGCTCGGAGGGAAACTTGCAGGGGGTGGGGTTCCCATGTACCTGCTGCCCCTTGCCCTTCTCGATGGAAGTGGCCGTGGGTTTGGAAGGTGCTGCCTGAGGATCTTTGGTGAATTACAACTCAAATCTCGACTTGAAAATTTCCCTAAAAGGCATCTCCATGACCTGCTCACCCAAACCTTTGTCCCTGCCTCGACCCAACTCACCAAGTAAACTCTCAAACCCCAGGTTATGACCATCTCCTACAGGAGACCATCTCACCACCGCCCCCTTGACATTCCATGGTGTTCCCATCACTGAATCCCCCACTATCAACATCCTGGGGGTTACCAGTGACCAGAAACTCAACTGGACTCCCCACATCAACTCAGTGTCTACAGGAGCAGGGCAGAGGCTGGGAATCCTGCAGCGAGTAACTCCCCTCCTGATACCCCCCCAAAGCCTGTCCCACCATCTACAAGGTACAAGTCAGGAGGGTGAGGGAATACTCCCCACTTGCCCCCGGATGGGGGCAGCCCCAACAACACTCAAGAAGCTCGACACCATCCAGGGACAAAGCAGCCCCCGCTTGATTGGCCCCCCACCCACCAACACCCCCTCCCTCCCTTACCCCCCGACCCTCAGTAACAGCAGTGTGTACCAGCTACAAGATGCACTGCAGAAACTCACCAAAGATCCTCAGGCAGCACCTTCCAAACCCACGGCCACTTCCATCTAGAAGGACAAGGGGCAGCAGATACATGGGAACCCCACCCCCTGCAAGTTCCCCTCCGAGCCCCTCACCATCCCGTTCATTGAGAGACACTTTTTCCTGATACATTCTTGCACAGTCTGGGAGTCTCGCTGATTTAATACCTCTCCCTCATTGCCTGTCCTGAACGTGATGCCCTGACTTCCGAAGCCACTGCTCTGTCGACAGGCCCATGATGTTGTTCGGGAGAGAGTTGTGCAGAGTTTTGATCGGAGTGAGTCTGACGGAGTTGACAGACACTCATACCTCCTCTGTGAGTTTTGTCTTGAGAAGTGCCTGAGGACATTGAGTCCAGATTGTTTCTGTGTGTAACAGTGTGACTGAGCCCACCTCCCCTCCATATTCTACCGACTAACACAGACATCAGCATGCCAGCTCTCACTGTCAGGTCTCCTTGTACCCTGTGCCCCCACCCACAGGTCGATATGATCACATTGGCGGAGCAGATTATCGATGCCACTCCCGAGCGAATCAAGCAGGAGGATTTTAACAGCATTCAGACAGCCCTGAAAGAGCATCAGGAGAACACAGCCATCAGTGACACCATGACCTGGTTGGCCAGCTACTTGGAAAATGTCGACCAACTTCCCAATTTCTCCCAGCACAGGTAATCTCATGGGATCCAGAAGGCAGTCTCACTGGAGACCGGAGAGACAAATCACATGTGGACTAATGGAGATCATTGAGTTGGGGGTCATTAGATCAGGGATCAATTCGAATCCAAAGGGATCTCTGGAATTAGAGATGACACATGACTCGCTGAGATAAGGGATTCGAACACTGGGGTACAGTACTGGTGGGGACAGCTCTGTCCCTGTATAACACTGGGGTACAGTACTGGTGGGCACAGGTCTGTCACTGTATAACACTGGGGTACAGTACTGGTGGGGACAGCTCTGTCCCTGTATAACACTGGGGTACAGTACTGGTGGGGACAGGTCTGTCCCTGTATAACACTGGGGTACAGTACTGGTGGGGACAGCTCTGTCCCTGTATAACACTGGGGTACAGTACTGGTGAGGACAGGTCTGTCCCTGTATAACACTGGGGTACAGTACTGGTGGGGACAGGTCTGTCACTGTATAACACTGGGGTACAGTACTGGTGGGGACAGGTCTGTCACTGTATAACACTGGGGTACAGTACTGGTGGGGACAGGTCTGTCCCTGTATAACACTGGGGTACAGTACTGGTGGGGACAGGTCTGTCCCTGTATAACACTGGGGTTACAGTACTGGTGGGGACAGGTCTGTCCCTGTATAACACTGGGGTACAGTACTGGTGGGGACAGGTCTGTCAGTGTATAACACTGGGGTACAGTACTGGTGGGGACAGGTCTGTCACTGTATAACACTGGGGTACAGTACTGGTGGGGACAGGTCTGTCAGTGAATAACACTGGGGTACAGTACTGGTGGGGACAGGTCTGTCAGTGTATAACACTGGGGTACAGTACTGGTGGGGACAGGTCTGTCCCTGTATAACACTGGGGTACAGTACTGGTGGGGACAGGTCTGTCAGTGTATAACACTGGGGTACAGTACTGGTGGGGACAGGTCTGTCAGTGTATAACACTGGGGTACAGTACTGGGTGGGGACAGGTCTGTCCCTGTATAACACTGTGGTACAGTACTGGGTGGGGACAGGTCTGTCCCTGTATAACACTGTGGTACAGTACTGGTGGGCACAGGTCTGTCAGTGTATAACACTGGGGTACAGTATTGGTGGGGACAGCTCTGTCCCTGTATAACACTGGGGTACAGTACTGGTGGGGACAGGTCTGTCCCTGTATAACACTGGGGTACAGTACTGGGTGGGGACAGGTCTGTCCCTGTATAACACTGTGGTACAGTACTGGGTGGGGACAGGTCTGTCCCTGTATAACACTGTGGTACAGTACTGGTGGGCACAGGTCTGTCAGTGTATAACACTGGGGTACAGTATTGGTGGGGACAGCTCTGTCCCTGTATAACACTGGGGTACAGTACTGGTGGGGACAGGTCTGTCCCTGTATAACACTGGGGTACAGTACTGGGGGGGACAGGTCTGTCACTGTATAACACTGGGGTACAGTACTGGTGGGGACAGGTCTGTCAGTGTATAACACTGGGGTACAGTACTGGTGGGGACAGGTCTGTCACTGTATAACACTGGGGTACAGTACTGGTGGGGACAGGTCTGTCAGTGTATAACACTGGGGTACAGTACTGGTGGGGACAGGTCTGTCACTGTATAACACTGGGGTACAGTACTGGTGGGGTCAGGTCTGTCACTGTATAACACTGGGGTACAGTACTGGTGGGGACAGGTCTGTCAGTGTATAACACTGGGGTACAGTACTGGTGGGGACAG
Organism: Chiloscyllium punctatum; assembly: GCF_047496795.1. NCBI lineage: Eukaryota > Metazoa > Chordata > Chondrichthyes > Orectolobiformes > Hemiscylliidae > Chiloscyllium > Chiloscyllium punctatum. The sequence continues at coordinate 22,422,039 of NC_092759.1, read as the reverse complement.
GTCTGTCAGTGTATAACACTGGGGTACAGTACTGGTGGGGACAGATCTGTCCCTGTTTTACACTGGGGTACAGTACTGGTGGGGACAGGTCTGTCAGTGTATAACACTGGGGTACAGTACTGGTGGGGACAGGTCTGTCCCTGTATAACACTGGGGTACAGTACTGGTGGGGACAGGTCTGTCAGTGTATAACACTGGGGTACAGTACTGGTGGGGACAGGTCTGTCCCTGTATAACACTGGGGTACTGTGTTGGTGGGTGAAGATTCTGAATTGTGCAGTGGTGCAGTTGGAGGTTCTATGATGTCGAACCCAGATGAAGCTGTGTGCGTGTCCAGTCGGTGAAGTGTTGTGATCCGCTGTCCTGTATCGAGCTCTGTTGATTGCCCACAGTGCAGTACCGGCTGCCTAGAGGTGACATTGAGATGTCGTCACTGTGGTACTGCCTGCCTTGGTGTGTTCTCTCCTCCACCCCCAGCACCACGGGGATTGATATTGGACGATATTTTAATTCAGGTGACATGTTACCCAGGATTAGATTCCCAGTTTGACGCACATGCTGACCCTTTCAGCTGGTTTGGAAATGCCGTGCGGCCTGTGTTCAGGGGCAGACTGGCTGAGGACAAATCTCCAGCCACACCCAGGCACCATCTGAACCAACTGCAGAGAGTGATAACACTGAAATCTGAGCTCCAATTATTATTTCACACTGTCTCCCACACGCTGGCAGCTCATCTGTCAGAACGCTTGAGCTCCCCCAGTGGTTTTGCAGCAGTCAATGACCACAGCTCCTTTCCCTCTGACTCAGTCTCGGCGAGTTCCCCTCAACAGCCCAGACAAATATTCATCCTGATCCAAACCTGGCCCTGTCAGCCCGTCATTCCTTACTGCCTGGTGGGGGGTGTCTCGTTTCCCATGACTGTATCTGATGTGCCCCCACACCCTTCCCCACAATCTGCAGGACTGACAGCCACTTCCCTCCCACTGTCTGGGGTGGGGGGGGGGGAGAGAGATGTTCCCCGCTTCCCCCACTCTGGGAATCCTTGGAGACTGTCCTCCATCGATGAAACCCCTTGCTGTGCTCCTTCGATGGTGTATTTTTAATGACCACCGTCAGGTCACCCCTCAGCCCTTACAGACGAGTCTGTCAGTCTGTGACAGGGCAGGTAGTCCCACAGTTCAGCTGCTGTGTCCGATCCACTGAGCATTCCCGTTCCTCCCACGGGAATTCATTTCAGTCAGATATTCGGAAGGAGCAAATAATAACCAGAAGGTGCAGCTTTACCCTGTGTCTCACCCCATACTGTCCCTGTCCCTGTCCCTGTCCCTGGGAGTGTTTGATGGGGGACAGTGTGAGGGAGCTTTACTCTGTATCTAACCTCGTGCTGTCCCTGTCCCTGGGAGTGTTTGATGGGGACAGTGTAGAGAGAGCTTTACTCTGTATCTAACCCCGTGCTGTCCCTGGTCATGGGAGTGTTTGATGGGGGGACAGTGTAGAGGGAGCTTTACTCTGTATCTAACCCCGTGCTGTCCCTGTCCTGGGATGTTTGATGGGGGACAGTGTAGAGGGAGCTTTACCCTGTCTCTAACCACGTGCTGTCCCTGTCCCTGGGAGTGTTTGCTGGGGGACAGTATAGAGGGAGCTTTACTCTGTATTTAACCCCGTGCTGTACCTGGTCATGGGAGTGTTTGATGGGGCACAGTGTAGAGGAAGCTTTACTCTGTATCTAACCCCGTGCTGTCCCTGTCCCTGGGAGTTGTTGATGGGGACAGTGTAGAGGGAGCTTTACTCTGTATCTAACCCCGTGCTGTCCCTGTCCCTGAGAGTGTTTGATGGGGGGACAGTGTAGAGAGAGCTTTCCTCTATCTCTAACCCTGTGCTGTCCCTGTCGCTGGGAGTGTTTGATGGGGACAGTGTAGAGGGAGCTTTACTCTGTATCTAACCCCATGCTGTCCCTGTCCCTGGGAGTTGTTGATGGGGGGCAGTGTAGAGAGAGCTTTATTCTCTGTATCTAACCCCGCGCTGTCCCTGTCCCTGGGAGTGTTTGAAGGGGGGGACAGTGTAGAGGGAGCTTTACTCTGTATCTAACCCTGTGCTGTCCCTGTCCTAGGAGAATTTGATGGGGGTCAGTGTAGTGAGAGCTTTACTCTGTATAATTCTGTGCTGTCCCTGTCCCTGGGAGTGTTTGATGGGGGGACAGTGTAGAGGGAGCTTTACTCTGTCTCTAACACCCGTGCTGTCCCTGTCCCTGTCGCTGGGAGTTTTGATGGGGGTCTGTGTAGAGGGAGCTTTACTCTGTATCTAACCCCATGCTGTCCCTGTCCCTGTCCCTGGGAGTTTTTGATGGAGGGTCAATGTAGAGGGAGCTTTACTCTGTATATAACCCCGTGCTGTCCCTGTCCTGGGAGTGTTTGATGGGGACAGTGTAGAGGGAGCTTTACCCTGTCTCTAACCCCCGCGCTGTCCCTGGGAGTGTTTGATGGGGGGTCAGTGTAGAGGAAGCTTTACTCTGTATCTAACCCCCGTGCTGTCCCTGTCCCTGGGAGTGTTTGATGGGGGGTCAGTGTAGAGGAAGCTTTACTCTGTATCTAACCCCGTGCTGTCCCTGTCCTGGGAGTGTTTGATGGGGGGTCAGTGTAGAGAGAGCTTTACTCTGTATCTAACCCTGTGCTGTCCCTGTCCTGGGGAGTGTTTGGTGGGGGGTCAGTGTAGAGAGAGCTTTACTCTGTATCTAACCCTGTGCTGTCCCTGTCCTGGGGAGTGTTTGGTGGGGGGTCAGTGTAGAGAGAGCTTTACTCTGTATCTAACCCTGTGCTGTCCCTGTCCTGGGGAGTGTTTGGTTGGGGGTCAGTGTAGAGAGAGCTTTACTCTGTATCTAACCCTGTGCTGTCCCTGTCCCTGGGAGTGTTTGATGGGGGACATTGTACATAGAACATAGAACAATACAGCACAGAACAGGCCCTTCGGCCCACGATGTTGTGCCGAACTTCTATCCTAGATTAAGCACCCATCCATGTACCTATCCAAATGCCGCTTAAAGGTCGCCAATGAATCTGACTCTACCACTCCCTCGGGCAGCGCATTCCATGCCCCCACCACCCTCTGGGTAAAGAACCCACCCCTGACATCTCCCCTATACCTTCCACCCTTCACCTTAAATTTATGTCCCCTTGTAACACTCTGTTGTACCCGGGGAAAAAGTTTCTGACTGTCTACTCTATCTATTCCTCTGATCATCTTATAAACCTCTATCAAGTCACCCCTCATCCTTCGCCGTTCCAACGAGAAAAGGCCGAGAACTCTCAACCTATCCTCGTACGACCTACTCTCCATTCCAGGCAACATCCTGGTAAATCTTCTCTGCACCCTCTCCAAAGCTTCCACATCTTTCCTAAAGTGAGGCGACCAGAACTGCACACAGTACTCCAAATGTGGCCTAACCAAAGTCCTGTACAGCTGCAACATCACCTCACGACTCTTGAATTCAATCCCTCTGCTAATGAACGATAATACTCCATAGGCCTTCTTACAAACTCTATCCACCTGAGTGGCAACCTTCAAAGATCTATGTACATAGACCCCAAGATCCCTCTGTTCCTCCACCTGACCAAGAACCCTACCATTAACCCTGTATTCCGCATTCTTATTTGTTCTTCCAAAATGGACAACCTCACACTTGACAGGGTTGAACTCCATCTGCCACTCCTCAGCCCAGCTCTGCATCATATCTAAGTCCCTCTGCAGCCGACAACAGCCCTCCTCACTGTCCACAACTCCACCAATCTTCGTATCATCTGCAAATTTACTGACCCACCCTTCGACTCCCTCCTCTAAGTCATTAATAAAAATTACAAACAGCAGAGGACCCAGAACTGATCCCTGCGGAACTCCACTTGTAACTGGGCTCCAGGCTGAATATTTACCATCTACCACCACTCTCTGACTCCGACCGGTCAGCCAGTTCTTTATACACACTTGAGCCCATCTCTGTGTCCGCAAGTATTCCCTGTCAGTGCTACCTTCTCCACAGCCTCCCTACATTCTTGGACATCCTGAAAAACAGCTAGCTTACTTGCTGGACTACAAGTCCGGATACCATCCCCCTGCCAAATTAGTTTAAACCCCCCCCCACCGAAGAGTGCCAGCAAACCTACCTCCCAGGATATTGGTGCCCTTCTGGTTCAGGTGCAACCCGTCCTGTTTGTACAGGTCCCACCTTCCCCAGAATGCAGTCCAATTGTCCAAATACCTGAAGCCCTCCCTCCTACACCATCCTTGCAGCCACGTGTTCAACTGCACTCTCTCCCTATTCCTTGCCTCATTGTCAGTGGCACCGGCAACAACCCTGAGATGACGACTCTGTCCGTCCTAGCTTTTAGCTTCCAGCCTAACTCCCTGAGCTCCTGAATGACCTCCCCACCCCTCTTCCTACCTATGTCGTTGGTGCCAATGTGTACCACGACTTCTGGCTGCACACCCTCCCCCTTAAGGATTCTGAAGACACGGTCCGAGACGTCTCGGACCCTGGCACCCGTGAGGCAACAAACCATCCGAGAGTCTCGCCCATGTCCACAGAACCGCCTGTCTGTCCCTCTAACTATAGAGTCTCCTATAACTAGCGCTCTCCACCTCTCCCCCTTTCCCTTCTGAGCCTCAGAGCCGGACCTCGTGCCAGAGACCCGGTCACTGCAGCTTACCCCTGCTAGGTCGTCCCCCCCAACAGTATCCAAAGCGGTATACTTATTGTTGAGGGGAACGACCACAGGGGATCCCTGCACTGCCTGCTTCCTCCCCTTCCCAGCTCTAGCTGTTACCCAGCTCCCTCTGTTCTCTGGTGTAACTATGTCCCTGTAGCTTCTATCTATCACCCTCTCAGCCTCTCGAATAATCCTCAGTTCATCCAACTCCAGCTCCAGTTCCCTAACCCGGTCTGTGAGGAGCTGGAGCTGGCTGCACTTCCTGCAGGTGAAGTCGGCAGGAGCATCGGTGGTCACCCCTACCTCAAACATCCTGCAGGAGGAACATTCCACCACCTGCGCTGCCATAACTCTACACTTAGTCTCCAAAACAAGAACACTAAGTGACTTACCTGTTCAGCAAACTGAGTCCTTTAGAGGAGGAGGGAGGGTGGGAGACACTACATGTGTAGTGTCTCGGGTTCCTTCTCCACTCAAACTTCTGACCTTCCCAGAAGCCTCTGTTGACGACTTCCAGGTTCCTGCTCCTAGTTGAAAAAAAAACACAGACTGCGAAAAGACAAACGTTAATTTAAACTGGTCTCTGCTTACCTTCCGGCTCCCCTCTCTGTGCGCCCACTGTAGCACTGAGGTCGAACCCTCAGAGGTACACGCTTTTAAATCAAAACTTCTTACCTTCCCTTACCTTACCTTCTTACCTTGTAGAGGGAGCTTTACTCTGTATCTAACCCCGTGCTGTCCCTGTCCCTGGGAGTGTTTGATGGGGGGGACAGTGTAGAGGGGGGTCTACTCTGTATCTAACCCCATGCTGTCCCTGTCCCTGGGAGTGTTTGATGGGGGGACAGTGTAGAGGGAGCTTTACTCTGTATCTAACCCCGTGCTGTCCCTGTCCCTGGGAGTGTTTGATGGGGGGACAGTGTAGAGGGAGCTTTACTCTGTATCTAACCCCGTGCTGTCCCTGTCCCTGGGAGTGTTTGATGGCGGGGGGAAAAGTGTAGAGGGAGCTTTACTCTGTATCTAACCCCGTGCTGTCCCTGTCCCTGGGAGGGTTTGGATCCTTGTATTTGGTGATGAGGAACATGACGAACTGTGTTGTTGCACACTCTAACTGTTTGCCATTTCCCAGGTCTGTGTGTAGTCAGCCACTGACACCACCATCCAACCCCTGCCTGAGTCCGGTCAACTCTCCACTCAGTGATATCACCTTGGAGAAAGTCGAGACACCAGCCAACACCGATTGGTCAGATTTCCTCAATGCCTCTGCCAATGGGAAGATGGAGAGTGAGTTTGCATTGCTGACCCTGTCCGACCATGAGCAGCGAGAGCTGTATGAGGCAGCTCGGATCATCCAGACGGCGTTCCGCAAGTACACGGTGAGGCCCAGCTTCAGAGAGAGAGTCTGTAGGGGAATGCTCAACCACTACACAGGGCCTCGCCCCGGCGACACACACGCACACGCACACACTACCATCTACACACACACACTCCCATCTACACACACACACACTCCCATCTACACACACACACACGCACTCCCATCTACACACACACTCCCATCTACACACACACTCCCATCTACACACACACACACTCCCATCTATACACACACACACACTCCCATCTACACACACACACACCCATCTACACACACACACACCCATCTACACACACACACACTCCCATCTACACACACACACACTCCCATCTACACACACACACTCCCATCTACACACACACACTCCCATCTACACACACACACACACACACACTCCCATCTACACACACACACACACTCCCATCTACACACACACACACGCACTCCCATCTACACACACACACTCCCATCTACACACACACACACTCCCATCTACACACACACACACACACACACTCCCATCTACACACACACACACTCCCATCTACACACACACACTCCCATCTACACACACACACTCCCATCTACACACACACACACACTCCCATCTACACACACACACACTCCCATCTACACACACACACACACGCACTCCCATCTACACACACACACACTCCCATCTACACACACACACACACTCCCATCTACACACACACACTCCCATCTACACACACACACACTCCCATCTACACACACACACACACACACTCCCATCTACACACACACACACTCCCATCTACACACACACACACTCCCATCTACACACACACACTCCCATCTACACACACACACACTCCCATCTACACACACACACACACTCCCATCTACACACACACACTCCCATCTACACACACACTCCCATCTACACACACACACTCCCATCTACACACACACACACACACACACACTCCCATCTACACACACACACACACACTCCCATCTACACACACACACTCCCATCTACACACACACACACACTCCCATCTACACACACACACTCCCATCTACACACACACTCCCATCGACACACACACACACTCCCATCTACACACACACACGCACTCCCATCTACACACACACACACTCCCATCTACACACACACACACTCCCATCTACACACACACACACACACTCCCATCTACACACACACTCCCATCTACACACACACACTCCCATCTACACACACACACACACACTCCCATCTACACACACACACACACACACACTCCCATCTACACACACACACACACTCCCATCTACACACACACACTCTCATCTACACACACACACACACTCCCATCTACACACACACTCCCATCTACACACACACACTCCCATCTACACACACACACTCCCATCTACACACACACACACACTCCCATCTACACACACACACTCCCATCTACACACACACACTCCCATCTACACACACACACACTCCCATCTACACACACACGCTCCCATCTACACACACACACACACTCCCATCTACACACACACACTCCCATCTACACACACACACGCACTCCCATCTACACACACACACACACACACTCCCATCTACACACACACACTCCCATCTACACACACACACACACACACTCCCATCTACACACACACACACTCCCATCTACACACACACACACACACACTCCCATCTACACACACACACACTCCCATCTACACACACACACACTCCCATCTACACACACACACACACACACACTCCCATCTACACACACACACACACTCCCATCTACACACTCACACTCCCTCCTACACACACTCACACACCCTCCTACACACACTCTCACTCCCGCGTACACACACTCTCACTCCCTCCTACACACACTCTCACTCGCGCGTACACACACTCACACTCCCTCCTACATACACTCTCACTCCCAACTACACACACTCACACTCCCTCCTACACACACTCTCACTCCCTCCTACACACACTCTCACTCCCACCTACACACACTCTCACTCCCGCCAACACACACTCTCACTCCCGCCTACACACACTCACACTCCTGCCAACACACACTCACACTCCCTCCTACACACACTCACACTCCCTCCTACACACACTCTCACTCCCGCGTACACACACTCTCACTCCCTCCTACACACACTCTCACTCCCGCCTACACACACTCACACTCCTGCCAACACACACTCACACTCCCTCCTACACACACTCTCACTCCCTCCTACACACACTCTCACTCCCGCGTACACACACTCACACTCCCTCCTACACACACTCACACTCCCTCCTACACACACTCACACTCCCTCCTACACACACTCTCACTCCCACCTACACACACTCACACTCCCTCCTACACACACTCTCACTCCCTCCTACACACACTCACACTCCCTCCGACACACACTCACACTCCCTCCGACACACACTCACACTCCCTCCTACACACACTCACACTCCCGCCTACACACACTCACACTCCCGCCTACACACACTCTCACTCCCTCCTACACACACTCTCACTCCCACCTACACACACTCACACTCCCTCCTACACACACTCACACTCCCTCCTACACACACTCTCACTCCCTCCTACACACACTCTCACTCCCTCCTACACACACTCACACTCCCTCCTACACACAATCTCACTCCCGCCAACACACTCACACTCCCTCCTACACACACTCTCACTCCCACCTACACACACTCACACTCCCTCCTACACACACTCTCACTCCCTCCTACACACACTCACACTCCCTCCTACACACACTCACACTCCCTCCTACACACACTCTCACTCCCACCTCCACACACTCACACTCCCTCCTACACACACTCACACTCCCGCCAACACACACTCTCACTCCCGCCTACACACACTCTCACTCCCGCCTACACAAACTCACACTCCCTCCTACACACACTCACACTCCCTCCTACACACACTCTCACTCCCGCCTACACACACTCACACTCCCTCCTACACACACTCACACTCCCTCCTACACACACTCACACTCCCTCCTAAACACACACTCACTCCCGCCTACACACACTCTCAATCCCACCTACACACACTCTCAATCCCTCCTACACACACTCACACTCCCTCCTACACACACTCACACTCCCGCCTACACACACTCTCACTCCCGCCTACACACACTCACACTCCCTCCTACACACACTCACACTCCCTCCTACACACACTCTCACTCCCACCTACACACACACACACACTCCCATCTACACACACACACACACACTCCCATCTACACACACACACACTCCCATCTACACACACACACACACACTCCCATCTACACACACACTCCCATCTACACACATACACTCCCATCTACACACACACACACACACACACTCTCATCTACACACACACACTCCCATCTACACACACACACACACACACACACTCCCATCTACACACACACACACTCCCATCTACACACACACACACACACACTCCCATCTACACACACACACACATACACTCCCATCTACACACACACACACACACACTCTCATCTACACACACACACTCCCATCTACACACACACACACACACACACACTCCCATCTACACACACACACACTCCCATCTACACACACACACACTCCCATCTACACACACACACACACTCCCATCTACACACACACACTCCCATCTACACACACACACTCCCATCTACACACACACACACTCCCATCTACACACACACACACACACACACTCCCATCTACACACACACACACTCCCATCTACACACACACACACACTCCCATCTACACACACACACACACACACACTCCCATCTACACACACACACACTCCCATCTGCACACACACACTCCCATCTACACACACACATACTCCCATCTACACACACACACACTCCCATCTACGCACACACACTCCCATCTACACACACACACTCCCATCTACACACACACACACACACTCCCATCTACACACACACACTCCCATCTACACACACACACACACTCCCATCTACACACACACACACTCCCATCTACACACACACACTCCCATCTACACACACACACTCCCACCTACACACACACACACTCCCATCTACACACACACACACACACTCCCATCTACACACACACACTCCCATCTACACACACACACTCCCATCTACACACACACACACACACTCCCATCTACACACACACACACATTCCCATCTACACACACACACACTCCCATCTACACACACACACTCCCATCTACACACACACACACACACACACTCCCATCTACACACACACACACACACACACTCCCATCTACACACACACACTCCCATCTACACACACACACTCCCATCTACACACACACACTCCCATCTACACACACACACACACACTCCCATCTACACACACACACTCCCATCTACACACACACACACGCACACTCCCATCTACACACACACACACTCCCATCTACACACACACACACACACACTCGAAACTACACACACACACACTCCCATCTAGACACACACACACACACACACACTCCCATCTACACACACACACTCCCATCTACACACACACACACACAAACTCCCATCTACACACACGCACACTCCCATCTACACACACACACACACTCCCATCTACACACACACACTCCCATCTACACACACACACACACTCCCATCTACACACACACACACACACTCCCATCTACACACACACACGCACTCCCATCTACACACACACACTCCCATCTACACACACACACTCCCATCTACACACACACACACACACACTCCCATCTACACACACACACACTCCCATCTACACACACACACACACACACTCCCATCTACACACACACACACTCCCATCTACACACACACACACTCCCATCTACACACACACACACACACACTCCCATCTGCACACACACACACACTCCCATCTACACACTCACACTCCCTCCTACACACACTCACACACCCTCCTACACACACTCACACTCCCTCCTACACACACTCTCACTCCCGCGTACACACACTCTCACTCCCTCCTACACACACTCTCACTCGCGCGTACACACACTCACACTCCCTCCTACATACACTCACTCCCAACTACACACACTCACACTCCCTCCTACACACACTCTCACTCCCTCCTACACACACTCTCACTCCCACCTACACACACTCTCACTCCCGCCAACACACACTCTCACTCCCGCCTACACACACTCACACTCCTGCCAACACACACTCACACTCCCTCCTACACACACTCACACTCCCTCCTACACACACTCTCACTCCCGCGTACACACACTCTCACTCCCTCCTACACACACTCTCACTCCCGCCTACACACACTCACACTCCTGCCAACACACACTCACACTCCCTCCTACACACACTCTCACTCCCTCCTACACACACTCTCACTCCCGCGTACACACACTCTCACTCCCGCGTACACACACTCTCACTCCCTCCTACACACACTCACACTCCCTCCTACACACACTCACACTCCCTCCTACACACACTCTCACTCCCACCTACACACACTCACACTCCCTCCTACACACACTCTCACTCCCACCTACACACACTCACACTCCCTCCTACACACACTCTCACTCCCTCCTACACACACTCACACTCCCTCCTACACACACTCACACTCCCTCCGACACACACTCACACTCCCTCCTACACACACTCTCACTCCCTCCTACACACACTCACACTCCCTCCTACACACACTCACACTCCCTCCGACACACACTCACACTCCCTCCTACACACACTCACACTCCCTCCTACACACACTCACACTCCCTCCTACACACACTCTCACTCCCACCTACACACACTCACACTCCCTCCTACACACACTCTCACTCCCTCCTACACACACTCTCACTCCCTCCTACACACACTCACACTCCCTCCGACACACACTCACACTCCCTCCTACACACACTCACACTCCCTCCTACACACACTCACACTCCCGCCTACACACACTCACACTCCCGCCTACACACACTCTCACTCCCTCCTACACACACTCTCACTCCCACCTACACACACTCACACTCCCTCCTACACACACTCACACTCCCTCCTACACACACTCTCACTCCCTCCTACACACACTCTCACTCCCTCCTACACACACTCACACTCCCTCCTACACACAATCTCACTCCCGCCAACACACTCACACTCCCTCCTACACACACTCTCACTCCCTCCTACACACACTCACACTCCCTCCTACACACACTCACACTCCCGCCAACACACACTCTCACTCCCGCCTACACACACTCTCACTCCCGCCTACACAAACTCACACTCCCTCCTACACACACTCACACTCCCTCCTACACACACTCTCACTCCCGCCTACACACACTCACACTCCCTCCTACACACACTCACACTCCCTCCTACACACACTCACACTCCCTCCTACACACACTCTCACTCCCGCCTACACACACTCTCACTCCCACCTAGACACACACACACACTCCCATCTACACACACACACACTCCCATCTACACACACACACACTCCCATCTACACACACACACACACACTCCCATCTACACACACACTCCCATCTACACACATACACTCCCATCTACACACACACACACACACACTCTCATCTACACACACACACTCCCATCTACACACACACACACACACACACACTCCCATCTACACACACACACACTCCCATCTACACACACACACACTCCCATCTACACACACACACACACTCCCATCTACACACACACACTCCCATCTACACACACACACACACTCCCATCTACACACACACACTCCCATCTACACACACACACTCCCATCTACACACACACACTCCCATCTACACACACACACTCCCATCTACACACACACACACTCCCATCTACACACACACACACACACACACTCCCATCTACACACACACACACTCCCATCTACACACACACACACACTCCCATCTACACACACACACACACACACACTCCCATCTACACACACACACACTCCCATCTGCACACACACACTCCCATCTACACACACACACACTCCCATCTACACACACACACACTCCCATCTACGCACACACACTCCCATCTACACACACACACTCCCATCTACACACACACACACACACTCCCATCTACACACACACACTCCCATCTACACACACACACACACTCCCATCTGCACACACACACACTCCCATCTACACACACACACTCCCATCTACACACACACACTCCCACCTACACACACACACACTCCCATCTACACACACACACACACACTCCCATCTACACACACACTCCCATCTACACACACACACTCCCATCTACACACACACACACACACACACTCCCATCTACACACACACACACATTCCCATCTACACACACACACACTCCCATCTACACACACACACTCCCATCTACACACACACACACACACACACACACTCCCATCTACACACACACACACACACACACTCCCATCTACACACACACACTCCCATCTACACACACACACTCCCATCTACACACACACACTCCCATCTACACACACACACACACACTCCCATCTACACACACACACTCCCATCTACACACACACACACGCACACTCCCATCTACACACACACACACTCCCATCTACACACACACACACACACACACTCGAAACTACACACACACACACTCCCATCTAGACACACACACACACACACACACACTCCCATCTACACACACACACTCCCATCTACACACACACACACACAAACTCCCATCTACACACACGCACACTCCCATCTACACACACACACACACTCCCATCTACACACACACACTCCCATCTACACACACAGACACACTCCCATCTACACACACACACACACACACTCCCATCTACACACACACACACGCACTCCCATCTACACACACACACACGCACTCCCATCTACACACACACACACGCACTCCCATCTACACACACACACACGCACTCCCATCTACACACACACACACACACTCCCATCTACACACACACACACACTCCCGGCATTACACACACACTCCCATCTACACACACACACGCACTCCCATCTACACACACACACACGCACTCCCATCTACACACACACACACACACTCCCATCTACACACACACACACATTCCCATCTACACACACACACTCCCGGCATTACACACACACTCCCATCTACACACACACACGCACTCCCATCTACACACACACACGCACTCCCATCTACACACACACACACACACACACTCCCATCTACACACACACACGCACTCCCATCTACACACACACACACACACACTCCCATCTACACACACACACACACTCCCGGCATTACACACACACTCCCATCTACACACACACACACACTCCCATCTACACACACACATACTCCCATCTACACACACACACACACACTCCCATCTACACACACACACACACACTCCCATCTACACACACACACACTCCCATCTACACACACACATACTCCCATCTACACACACACACTCACACTCCCATCAACACACACACTCCCATCTACACACACACACTCCCATCTACACACACACACACACACACACTCCCATCTACACACACACACTCCCATCTACACACACACACACTCCCATCTACACACACACACACACACTCCCATCTACACACACACACTCCCATCTACACACACACATTCCCATCTACACACACACACTCCCATCTACACACACACACACACACTCCCATCTACACACACACACTCCCATCTACATACACACACACTCCCATCTGTACACACACACTCCCATCTACACACACACTCCCATCTACACACACACACACTCCCATTTACACACACACACAATCCCATCTACACACACACACGCACTCCCATCTACACACACACACACACACTCCCATCTACACACACACACACTCCCATCTACACACACACACACACACTCCCATCTACACACACACTCCCATCTACACACACACACTCCCATCTACACACACACTCCCATCTACACACACACACACACACACTCCCATCTACACACACACACACACTCCCATCTACACACACACACTCCCATCTACACACACACACTCCCATCTACACACACACACACACACTCCCATCTACACACACACACACACACTCCCATCTACACACACACACTCCCATCTACACACACACATTCCCATCTACACACACACACTCCCATCTACACACACACACTCCCATTTACACACACACTCCCATCTACACACACACTCCCATCTACACACACACACTCCCATCTACACACACACACACACACTCCCATCTACACACACACACTCCCATCTACACACACACACTCCCATCTACACACACACACTCCCATCTACACACACACACTCCCATCTACACACACACACTCCCATCTACACACACACACTCCCATCTACACACACACACACTCCCATCTACACACACACACGCACTCCCATCTACACACACACACACACACTCCCATCTACACACACACACTCCCATCTACACACACACACTCCCATCTATACACACACACTCCCATCTACACACACACACACTCCCATCTACACACACACACACACACACACTCCCATCTACACACACACACACACACTCGCATATACACACACTCACACTCCCATCTACACACACACACACTCCCATCTACACACACACACACACTCCCATCTACACACTCACACTCCCTCCTACACACACTCACACTCCCGCCAACACACACTCACACTCCCGCCAACACACACTCACACACCCTCCTACACACACTCACACTCCCTCCTACACACACTCTCACTCCCGCGTACACACACTCTCACTCCCTCCTACACACACTCTCACTCGCGCGTACACACACTCACACTCCCTCCTACATACACTCTCACTCCCAACTACACACACTCACACTCCCTCCTACACACACTCTCACTCCCTCCTACACACACTCTCACTCCCACCTACACACACTCTCACTCCCGCCAACACACACTCTCACTCCCGCCTACACACACTCACACTCCTGCCAACACACACTCACACTCCCTCCTACACACACTCACACTCCCTCCTACACACACTCTCACTCCCGCGTACACACACTCTCACTCCCTCCTACACACACTCTCACTCCCGCCTACACACACTCACACTCCTGCCAACACACACTCACACTCCCTCCTACACACACTCTCACTCCCTCCTACACACACTCTCACTCCCGCGTACACACACTCACACTCCCTCCTACACACACTCACACTCCCTCCTACACACACTCTCACTCCCACCTACACACACTCACACTCCCTCCTACACACACTCTCACTCCCTCCTACACACACTCACACTCCCTCCTACACACACTCACACTCCCTCCGACACACACTCACACTCCCTCCGACACACACTCACACTCCCTCCTACACACACTCACACTCCCGCCAACACACACTCACACTCCCGCCTACACACACTCTCACTCCCTCCTACACACACTCTCACTCCCACCTACACACACTCACACTCCCTCCTACACACACTCACACTCCCTCCTACACACACTCTCACTCCCTCCTACACACACTCTCACTCCCTCCTACACACACTCACACTCCCTCCTACACACACTCTCACTCCCGCCAACACACTCACACTCCCTCCTACACACACTCTCACTCCCAACTACACACACTCACACTCCCTCCTACACACACTCTCACTCCCTCCTACACACACTCACACTCCCTCCTACACACACTCACACTCCCTCCTACACACACTCTCACTCCCACCTCCACACACTCACACTCCCTCCTACACACACTCACACTCCCGCCAACACACACTCTCACTCCCGCCTACACACACTCTCACTCCCGCCTACACAAACTCACACTCCCTCCTACACACACTCACACTCCCTCCTACACACACTCTCACTCCCGCCTACACACACTCACACTCCCTCCTACACACACTCACACTCCCTCCTACACACACTCACACTCCCTCCTAAACACACACTCACTCCCGCCTACACACACTCTCAATCCCACCTACACACACTCACACTCCCTCCTACACACACTCACACTCCCTCCTACACACACTCACACTCCCGCCAACACACACTCTCGCTCCCGCCTACACACACTCACACTCCCTCCTACACACACTCACACTCCCTCCTACACACACTCTCACTCCCACCTACACACACACACACACTCCCATCTACACACACACACACACACTCCCATCTACACACACACACACTCCCATCTACACACACACTCCCATCTACACACATACACTCCCATCTACACACACACACACTCTCATCTACACACACACACTCCCATCTACACACACACACACACACACACTCCCATCTACACACACACACACTCCCATCTACACACACACACACTCCCATCTACACACACACACACACTCCCATCTACACACACACACTCCCATCTACACACACACACACCCTCCCATCTACACACACACACTCCCATCTACACACACACACTCCCATCTACACACACACACACTCCCATCTACACACACACACACACACACACTCCCATCTACACACACACACACTCCCATCTACACACACACACACACTCCCATCTACACACACACACACACACACTCCCATCTACACACACACACACTCCCATCTGCACACACACACACTCCCATCTACACACACACACACTCCCATCTACACACACACACACTCCCATCTACACACACACACACACTCCCATCTACACACACACACTCCCATCTACACACACACACACACACACTCCCATCTACACACACACACTCCCATCTACACACACACACACACTCCCATCTACACACACACACACTCCCATCTACACACACACACACACACTCCCATCTACACACACACACACTCCCATCTACACACACACACTCCCATCTACACACACACACTCCCATCTACACACACACACTCTCCCATCTACACACACACACACACACTCCCATCTACACACACACACTCCCATCTACACACACACACTCCCATCTACACACACACACACACACACTCCCATCTACACACACACACACATTCCCATCTACACACACACACACTCCCATCTACACACACACACTCCCATCTACACACACACACACACACTCCCATCTACACACACACACACACACACACTCCCATCTACACACACACACTCCCATCTACACACACACACTCCCATCTACACACACACACACACACTCCCATCTACACACACACACTCCCATCTACACACACACACACGCACACTCCCATCTACACACACACGCACTCCCATCTACACACACACACACACACACACTCGAAACTACACACACACACACTCCCATCTAGACACACACACACACACACACACTCCCATCTACACACACACACTCCCATCTACACACACACACACACACACTCCCATCTACACACACGCACACTCCCATCTACACACACACACACACTCCCATCTACACACACACACTCCCATCTACACACACACACACACTCCCATCTACACACACA
Organism: Chiloscyllium punctatum; assembly: GCF_047496795.1. Classification (NCBI taxonomy): domain Eukaryota; kingdom Metazoa; phylum Chordata; class Chondrichthyes; order Orectolobiformes; family Hemiscylliidae; genus Chiloscyllium; species Chiloscyllium punctatum. The sequence continues at coordinate 22,403,132 of NC_092759.1, read as the reverse complement.
CACACACACTCCCATCTACACACACACACACGCACTCCCATCTACACACACACACACGCACTCCCATCTACACACACACACACGCACTCCCATCTACACACACACACACGCACTCCCATCTACACACACACACACACACTCCCATCTACACACACACACACACTCCCGGCATTACACACACACTCCCATCTACACACACACACGCACTCCCATCTACACACACACACACGCACTCCCATCTACACACACACACACACACTCCCATCTACACACACACACACATTCCCATCTACACACACACACACACTCCCGGCATTACACACACACTCCCATCTACACACACACACGCACTCCCAGCTACACACACACACGCACTCCCATCTACACACACACACACACACACACTCCCATCTACACACACACACGCACTCCCATCTACACACACACACACACACACTCCCATCTACACACACACACACACTCCCGGCATTACACACACACTCCCATCTACACACACACACACACTCCCATCTACACACACACACACACACACTCCCATCGACACACACACACTCCCATCTACACACACTCACACTCCCATCTACACACACACACACTCCCATCTACACACACACACACCCTCCCATCTACACACACACACTCCCATCTACACACACACACTCCCATCTACACACACACACACACACACTCCCATCTACACACACACACACACACTCCCATCTACACACACACACACTCCCATCTACACACACACATACTCCCATCTACACACACACACTCACACTCCCATCTACACACACACTCCCATCTACACACACACACTCCCATCTACACACACACACACACACACACTCCCATCTACACACACACACTCCCATCTACACACACACACACTCCCATCTACACACACACACACACACTCCCATCTACACACACACACTCCCATCTACACACACACATTCCCATCTACACACACACACTCCCATCTACATACACACACACTCCCATCTGTACACACACACTCCCATCTACACACACACTCCCATCTACACACACACACACTCCCATCTACACACACACACACTCCCATCTACACACACACACGCACTCCCATCTACACACACACACACACACTCCCATCTACACACACACACACTCCCATCCAAACACACACACACACACTCCCATCTACACACACACTCCCATCTACACACACACACTCCCATCTACACACACACTCCCATCTACACACACACACACACACTCCCATCTACACACACACACACACTCCCATCTACACACACACACTCCCATCTACACACACACACTCCCATCTACACACACAAACACACTCCCATCTACACACACACACACTCCCATCTACACACACACACACTCCCATCTACACACACACACACACACTCCCATCTACACACACACACTCCCATCGACACACACACTTTCCCATCTACACACACACACTCCCATCTACACACACACACTCCCATTTACACACACACTCCCATCTACACACACACTCCCATCTACACACACACACTCCCATCTACACACACACACACACACTCCCATCTACACACACACTCCCATCTACACACACACACTCCCATCTACACACACACACTCCCATCTACACACACACACTCCCATCTACACACACACACACTCCCATCTACACACACACACTCCCATCTACACACACACACACACTCCCATCTACACACACACACGCACTCCCATCTACACACACACACACACTCCCATCTACACACACACACTCCCATCTACACACACACACTCCCATCTACACACACACACACTCCCATCTACACACACACACACACACACTCCAAACTACACACACACTCCCATCTACACACACACTCCCATCTACACACACACACTCCCATCTACACACACACACACACTCCGATCTACACACACACACTCCCATCTACACACACACACACACTCCCATCTACACACACACACACTCCCATCTACACACACACTCACACTCCCTCCTACACACACTCTCACTCCCTCCTACACACACTCACACTCCCTCCTACACACACTCACACTCCCTCCGACACACACTCACACTCCCTCCTACACACACTCACACTCCCTCCTACACACACTCACACTCCCTCCTACACACACTCTCACTCCCACCTACACACACTCACACTCCCTCCTACACACACTCTCACTCCCTCCTACACACACTCACACTCCCTCCTACACACACTCACACTCCCTCCGACACACACTCACACTCCCTCCTACACACACTCACACTCCCTCCTACACACACTCACACTCCCGCCTACACACACTCACACTCCCGCCTACTCACACTCTCACTCCCTCCTACACACACTCTCACTCCCACCTACACACACTCACACTCCCTCCTACACACACTCACACTCCCTCCTACACACACTCTCACTCCCTCCTACACACACTCTCACTCCCTCCTACACACACTCACACTCCCTCCTACACACAATCTCACTCCCGCCAACACACTCACACTCCCTCCTACACACACTCTCACTCCCACCTACACACACTCACACTCCCTCCTACACACACTCTCACTCCCTCCTACACACACTCACACTCCCTCCTACACACACTCACACTCCCTCCTACACACACTCTCACTCCCACCTCCACACACTCACACTCCCTCGTACACACACTCACACTCCCGCCAACACACACTCTCACTCCCGCCTACACACACTCTCACTCCCGCCTACACAAACTCACACTCCCTCCTACACACACTCACACTCCCTCCTACACACACTCTCACTCCCGCCTACACACACTCACACTCCCTCCTACACACACTCACACTCCCTCCTACACACACTCACACTCCCTCCTAAACACACACTCACTCCCGCCTACACACACTCTCAATCCCACCTACACACACTCACACTCCCTCCTACACACACTCACACTCCCTCCTACACACACTCACACTCCCGCCAACACACACTCTCACTCCCGCCTACACACACTCACACTCCCTCCTACACACACTCACACTCCCTCCTACACACACTCTCACTCCCACCTACACACACACACACACTCCCATCTACACACACACACACACACTCCCATCTACACACACACACACTCCCATCTACACACACACACACACACTCCCATCTACACACACACTCCCATCTACACACATACACTCCCATCTACACACACACACACACACACTCTCATCTACACACACACACTCCCATCTACACACACACACACACACACACACTCCCATCTACACACACACACACTCCCATCTACACACACACACACTCCCATCTACACACACACACACACTCCCATCTACACACACACACTCCCATCTACACACACATACACACTCCCATCTACACACACACACTCCCATCTACACACACACACTCCCATCTACACACACACACTCCCATCTACACACACACACACTCCCATCTACACACACACACACACACACACTCCCATCTACACACACACACACTCCCATCTACACACACACACACACTCCCATCTACACACACACACACACACACACTCCCATCTACACACACACACACTCCCATCTGCACACACACACTCCCATCTACACACACACACACTCCCATCTACACACACACACACTCCCATCTACGCACACACACTCCCATCTACACACACACACTCCCATCTACACACACACACACACACTCCCATCTACACACACACACTCCCATCTACACACACACACACACTCCCATCTACACACACACACACTCCCATCTACACACACACACTCCCATCTACACACACACACTCCCATCTACACACACACACACACACTCCCATCTACACACACACACTCCCATCTACACACACACACACACTCCCATCTACACACACACACACTCCCATCTACACACATACACTCCCATCTACACACACACACACACACACTCTCATCTACACACACACACTCCCATCTACACACACACACACACACACACACTCCCATCTACACACACACACTCCCATCTACACACACACACACTCCCATCTACACACACACACACACACACACTCCCATCTACACACACACACACTCCCATCTACACACACACACACACTCCCATCTACACACACACACACACACACACTCCCATCTACACACACACACACTCCCATCTACACACACACGCACTCCCATCTACACACACACACACGCACTCCCATCTACACACACACACACGCACTCCCATCTACACACACACACACACACTCCCATCTACACACACACACACACTCCCGGCATTACACACACACTCCCATCTACACACACACACGCACTCCCATCTACACACACACACACGCACTCCCATCTACACACACACACACACACTCCCATCTACACACACACACACATTCCCATCTACACACACACACACACTCCCGGCATTACACACACACTCCCATCTACACACACACACGCACTCCCAGCTACACACACACACGCACTCCCATCTACACACACACACACACACACACTCCCATCTACACACACACACGCACTCCCATCTACACACACACACACACACACTCCCATCTACACACACACACACACTCCCGGCATTACACACACACTCCCATCTACACACACACACACACTCCCATCTACACACACACACACACACTCCCATCGACACACACACACTCCCATCTACACACACTCACACTCCCATCTACACACACACACACTCCCATCTACACACACACACACCCTCCCATCTACACACACACACTCCCATCTACACACACACACTCCCATCTACACACACACACACACACACTCCCATCTACACACACACACACACACTCCCATCTACACACACACACACTCCCATCTACACACACACATACTCCCATCTACACACACACACTCACACTCCCATCTACACACACACTCCCATCTACACACACACACTCCCATCTACACACACACACACACACACACTCCCATCTACACACACACACTCCCATCTACACACACACACACTCCCATCTACACACACACACACACACTCCCATCTACACACACACACTCCCATCTACACACACACATTCCCATCTACACACACACACTCCCATCTACATACACACACACTCCCATCTGTACACACACACTCCCATCTACACACACACTCCCATCTACACACACACACACTCCCATCTACACACACACACACTCCCATCTACACACACACACGCACTCCCATCTACACACACACACACACACTCCCATCTACACACACACACACTCCCATCTACACACACACACACACACTCCCATCTACACACACACTCCCATCTACACACACACACTCCCATCTACACACACACTCCCATCTACACACACACACACACACTCCCATCTACACACACACACACACTCCCATCTACACACACACACTCCCATCTACACACACACACTCCCATCTACACACACAAACACACTCCCATCTACACACACACACACTCCCATCTACACACACACACTCCCATCTACACACACACACACACACTCCCATCTACACACACACACTCCCATCGACACACACACTTTCCCATCTACACACACACACTCCCATCTACACACACACACTCCCATTTACACACACACTCCCATCTACACACACACTCCCATCTACACACACACACTCCCATCTACACACACACACACACACTCCCATCTACACACACACTCCCATCTACACACACACACTCCCATCTACACACACACACTCCCATCTACACACACACACTCCCATCTACACACACACACACTCCCATCTACACACACACACTCCCATCTACACACACACACGCACTCCCATCTACACACACACACACACTCCCATCTACACACACACACTCCCATCTACACACACACACTCCCATCTACACACACACACACTCCCATCTACACACACACACACACACACTCCCACCTACACACACACTCCCATCTACACACACACTCCCATCTACACACACACACTCCCATCTACACACACACACACACTCCGATCTACACACACACACTCCCATCTACACACACACACTCCCATCTACACACACACACACACTCCCATCTACACACACACACACTCCCATCTACACACACACTCCCATCTACACACACACACTCCCATCTACACACACACACACACACACACTCCCATCTACACACACACACACACACTCCCATCTACACACACACACTCCCATCTACACACACACACTCCCATCTACACACACACTCCCATCTACACACACACACTTCCATCTACACACACACACACTCCCATCTACACACACACACTCCCATCTACACACACACACACTCCCATCTACACACACACACTCCCATCTACACACACACTCCCATCGACACACACACACACTCCCATCTACACACACACACACTCCCATCTACACACACACACACACACTCCCATCTACACACACACTCCCATCTACACACACACACTCCCATCTACACACACACACACACTCCCATCTACACACACACACACACACACACTCCCATCTACACACACACACACACTCCCATCTACACACACACACTCCCATCTACACACACACACTCTCATCTACACACACACACACACTCCCATCTACACACTCCCATCTACACACACACATTCCCATCTACACACACACTCCCATCTACACACACACACTCCCATCTACACACACACACTCCCATCAACACACACACACACACTCCCATCTACACACACACACTCCCATCTACACACACACACTCCCATCTACACACACACACACTCCCATCTACACACACACGCTCCCATCTACACACACACACACTCCCATCTACACACACACACTCCCATCTACACACACACACGCACTCCCATCTACACACACACACACACACACTCCCATCTACACACACACACTCCCATCTACACACACACACACACACACTCCCATCTACACACACACACACTCCCATCTACACACACACACACACACACTCCCATCTACACACACACACACTCCCATCTACACACACACACACTCCCATCTACACACACACACACATACACACTCCCATCTACACACACACACACTCCCATCTACACACACACACACACACACTCCCATCTACACACACTCACACTCCCGCCAACACACACTCTCACTCCCGCCTACACACACTCACACTCCCTCCTACACACACTCACACTCCCTCCTACACACACTCTCACTCCCACCTACACACACACACACACTCCCATCTACACACACACACACGCACTCCCATCTACACACACACACACTCCCATCTACACACACACACACTCCCATCTACACACACACACACACACACTCCCATCTACACACACACACACTCCCATCTACACACACACACACTCCCATCTACACACACACACTCCCATCTACACACACACACACTCCCATCTACACACACACACACTCCCATCTACACACACACACACACACACTCCCAACTACACACACACTCCCATCTACACACACACACACACACACACTCCCATCTACACACACACACACACTCCCATCTACACACACACACACACACACTCCCATCTACACACACTCACACTCCCGCCAACACACACTCTCACTCCCGCCTACACACACTCACACTCCCTCCTACACACACTCACACTCCCTCCTACACACACTCTCACTCCCGCCTACACACACTCACACTCCCGCCAACACACACTCACACTCCCGCCTACACACACTCACACTCCCTCCTACACACACTCACACTCCCTCCTACACACACTCACACTCCCTCCTACACACACTCTCACTCCCGCGTACACACACTCTCACTCCCTCCTACACACACTCTCACTCCCGCCTACACACACTCACACTCCCTCCTACACACACTCACACTCCCTCCTACACACACTCACACTCCCGCCAACTCACACTCTCACTCCCGCCTACACACACTCACACTCCCTCCTACACACACTCACACTCCCTCCTACACACACTCTCACTCCCACCTACACACACACACACACTCCCATCTACACACACACACACACACTCCCATCTACACACACACACACTCCCATCTACATACACACACACTCCCATCTACACACACACACACTCCCATCTACACACACACACACTCCCATCTACACACACACACTCCCATCTACACACACACACTCCCATCTACACACACACACACTCCCATCTACACACACACACACTCCCATCTACACACACACACACACACTCCCAACTACACACACACTCCCATCTACACACACACTCCCATCTACACACACACACTCCCATCTACACACACACACACACTCCGATCTACACACACACACTCCGATCTACACACACACACTCCCATCTACACACACACACTCCCATCTACACACACACACACACTCCCACCTCCACACACACACACTCCCATCTACACACACACTCCCATCTACACACACACACTCCCATCTACACACACACACACACACACACTCCCATCTACACACACACACACACACTCCCATCTACACACACACACTCCCATCTACACACACACACTCCCATCTACACACACACTCCCATCTACACACACACACTTCCATCTACACACACACACACTCCCATCTACACACACACACTCCCATCTACACACACACACACTCCCATCTACACACACACACTCCCATCTACACACACACTCCCATCGACACACACACACACTCCCATCTACACACACACACGCACTCCCATCTACACACACACACACTCCCATCTACACACACACACACTCCCATCTACACACACACACACTCCCATCTACACACACACACACACACTCCCATCTACACACACACTCCCATCTACACACACACACTCCCATCTACACACACACACACACACTCCCATCTACACACACACACACACACACTCCCATCTACACACACACACACACTCCCATCTACACACACACACTCCCATCTACACACACACACTCTCATCTACACACACACACACACTCCCATCTACACACTCCCATCTACACACACACATTCCCATCTACACACACACTCCCATCTACACACACACACTCCCATCTACACACACACACTCCCATCTACACACACACACACACTCCCATCTACACACACACACTCCCATCTACACACACACACTCCCATCTACACACACACACACTCCCATCTACACACACACGCTCCCATCTACACACACACACACTCCCATCTACACACACACACTCCCATCTACACACACACACGCACTCCCATCTACACACACACACACACACACTCCCATCTACACACACACACACACACTCCCATCTACACACACACACACTCCCATCTACACACACACACACTCCCATCTACACACACACACACTCCCATCTACACACACACACACTCCCATCTACACACACACACACACACACACTCCCATCTACACACACACACACTCCCATCTACACACACACACACACACACTCCCATCTACACACACACACACTCCCGCCAACACACACTCTCACTCCCGCCTACACACACTCACACTCCCTCCTACACACACTCACACTCCCTCCTACACACACTCTCACTCCCGCCAACACACACTCTCACTCCCGCCTACACACACTCACACTCCCTCCTACACACACTCACACTCCCTCCTACACACACTCTCACTCCCACCTACACACACACACACACTCCCATCTACACACACACACACACACTCCCATCTACACACACACACACTCCCATCTACACACACACACACACTCCCATCTACACACACACACACACACACTCCCATCTACACACACACACACTCCCATCTACACACACACACACTCCCATCTACACACACACACTCCCATCTACACACACACACACTCCCATCTACACACACACACACACACACTCCCAACTACACACACACTCCCATCTACACACACACTCCCATCTACACACACACACTCCCATCTACACACACACACACACACACACTCCCATCTACACACACACACACACTCCGATCTACACACACACACTCCGATCTACACACACACACTCCCATCTACACACACACACACACACTCCCATCTACACACACACACACTCCCATCTACACACACACACACACTCCCATCTACACACACACACACACACACTCCCATCTACACACACACACACTCCCATCTACACACACACACACTCCCATCTACACACACACACTCCCATCTACACACACACACACTCCCATCTACACACACACACACACACACTCCCAACTACACACACACTCCCATCTACACACACACTCCCATCTACACACACACACTCCCATCTACACACACACACACACACACACTCCCATCTACACACACACACACACTCCGATCTACACACACACACTCCGATCTACACACACACACTCCCAACTACACACACACTCCCATCTACACACACACTCCCATCTACACACACACACTCCCATCTACACACACACACACACACACACTCCCATCTACACACACACACACACTCCCATCTACACACACACACTCCCATCTACACACACGCACTCCCATCTACACACACACACACACTCCCATCTACACACACACACACTCCCATCTACACACACACTCCCATCTACACACACACACTCCCATCTACACACACACACACACACACACTCCCATCTACACACACACACACACACTCCCATCTACACACACACACTCCCATCTACACACACACACTCCCATCTACACACACACACACACTCCCATCTACACACACACACTTCCATCTACACACACACACACTCCCATCTACACACACACACTCCCATCTACACACACACACACTCCCATCTACACACACACACTCCCATCTACACACACACTCCCATCGACACACACACACACTCCCATCTACACACACACACGCACTCCCATCTACACACACACACACTCCCATCTACACACACACACACTCCCATCTACACACACACACACACACTCCCATCTACACACACACTCCCATCTACACACACACACTCCCATCTACACACACACACACACACTCCCATCTACACACACACACACACACACACACTCCCATCTACACACACACACACACTCCCATCTACACACACACACTCCCATCTACACACACACACTCTCATCTACACACACACACACACTCCCATCTACACACTCCCATCTACACACACACACTCCCATCTACACACACACTCCCATCTACGCACACACTCCCATCTACACACACACATACACACACACTCCCATCTACACACACACACACTCCCATCTACACACACACACACACTCCCATCTACACACACACACTCCCATCTACACACACACACTCCCATCTACACACACACACACACTCCCATCTACACACACACACTCCCATCTACACACACACACTCCCATCTACACACACACACACTCCCATCTACACACACACACACTCCCATCTACACACACACACACACACACTCCCAACTACACACACACTCCCATCTACACACACACTCCCATCTACACACACACACTCCCATCTACACACACACACACACTCCGATCTACACACACACACTCCCATCTACACACACACACTCCCATCTACACACACACACACACTCCCATCTACACACACACACACTCCCATCTACACACACACACTCCCATCTACACACACACACACACTCCCATCTACACACACACACTCCCATCTACACACACACACACTCACACACTCCCATCTACACACACACACACACTCCCATCTACACACACACACTCCCATCTACACACACACACTCCCATCTACACACACACTCCCATCTACACACACACACTTCCATCTACACACACACACACTCCCATCTACACACACACACTCCCATCTACACACACACACACTCCCATCTACACACACACACTCCCATCTACACACACACTCCCATCGACACACACACATACTCCCATCTACACACACACACGCACTCCCATCTACACACACACACACTCCCATCTACACACACACACACTCCCATCTACACACACACACACACACACTCCCATCTACACACACACTCCCATCTACACACACACACTCCCATCTACACACACACACACACACTCCCATCTACACACACACACACACACACACTCCCATCTACACACACACACACACTCCCATCTACACACACACACTCCCATCTACACACACACACTCTCATCTACACACACACACACACTCCCATCTACACACTCCCATCTACACACACACACTCCCATCTACACACACACTCCCATCTACACACACACACTCCCATCTACACACACACACTCCCATCTACACACACACACACTCCCATCTACACACACACACTCCCATCTACACACACACACTCCCATCTACACACACACACACTCCCATCTACACACACACGCTCCCATCTACACACACACACACTCCCATCTACACACACACACTCCCATCTACACACACACACGCACTCCCATCTACACACACACACACACACACTCCCATCTACACACACACACTCCCATCTACACACACACACACACACACTCCCATCTACACACACACACACTCCCATCTACACACACACACACACTCCCATCTACACACACACACACTCCCATCTACACACACACACACTCCCATCTACACACACACACACACACACACTCCCATCTACACACACACACACTCCCATCTACACACACACACACACACACTCCCATCTACACACACTCACACTCCCGCCAACACACACTCTCACTCCCGCCTACACACACTCACACTCCCTCCTACACACACTCACACTCCCTCCTACACACACTCTCACTCCCACCTACACACACACACACACTCCCATCTACACACACACACACACACTCCCATCTACACACACACACACTCCCATCTACACACACACACACTCCCATCTACACACACACACACACACACTCCCATCTACACACACACACACTCCCATCTACACACACACACTCCCATCTACACACACACACACTCCCATCTACACACACACACACTCCCATCTACACACACACACACACACACTCCCAACTACACACACACTCCCATCTACACACACACTCCCATCTACACACACACACTCCCATCTACACACACACACACACACACACACTCCCATCTACACACACACACACACTCCGATCTACACACACACACTCCGATCTACACACACACACTCCCATCTACACACACACACTCCCATCTACACACACACACACACTCCCATCTACACACACACACACTCCCATCTACACACACACTCCCATCTACACACACACACTCCCATCTACACACACACACACACACACACTCCCATCTACACACACACACACACACTCCCATCTACACACACACACTCCCATCTACACACACACACACACTCCCATCTACACACACACACTTCCATCTACACACACACACACTCCCATCTACACACACACACTCCCATCTACACACACACACACTCCCATCTACACACACACACTCCCATCTACACACACACTCCCATCGACACACACACACACTCCCATCTACACACACACACGCACTCCCATCTACACACACACACACTCCCATCTACACACACACACACTCCCATCTACACACACACACACACACACTCCCATCTACACACACACTCCCATCTACACACACACACTCCCATGTACACACACACACACACACTCCCATCTACACACACACACACACACACACACTCCCATCTACACACACACACACACTCCCATCTACACACACACACTCCCATCTACACACACACACTCTCATCTACACACACACACACACTCCCATCTACACACTCCCATCTACACACACACACTCCCATCTACACACACACTCCCATCTACACACACACACTCCCATCTACACACACACACTCCCATCTACACACACACACACACTCCCATCTACACACACACACTCCCATCTACACACACACACTCCCATCTACACACACACACACTCCCATCTACACACACACGCTCCCATCTACACACACACACACACTCCCATCTACACACACACACACTCCCATCTGCACACACACACACTCCCATCTACACACACACACACTCCCATCTACACACACACACACTCCCATCTACACACACACACACACTCCCATCTACACACACACACTCCCATCTACACACACACACACACACTCCCATCTACACACACACACTCCCATCTACACACACACACACACTCCCATCTACACACGCACACACTCCCATCTACACACACACACACTCCCATCTACACACACACACTCCCATCTACACACACACACTCCCATCTACACACACACACACTCCCATCTACACACACACACACACACACTCCCATCTACACACACACACTCCCATCTACACACACACACTCCCATCTACACACACACACACACGCACTCCCATCTACACACACACACACATTCCCATCTACACACACACACACTCCCATCTACACACACACACTCCCATCTACACACACACACACACACACACTCCCATCTACACACACACACACACACACACACTCCCATCTACACACACACACTCCCATCTACACACACACACTCCCATCTACACACACACACACACTCCCATCTACACACACACACTCCCATCTACACACACACACACGCACACTCCAATCTACACACACACACACTCCCATCTACACACACACACACACACACACTCCCATCTACACACACACACACACTCCCATCTACACACACACACTCCCATCTACACACACACACTCTCATCTACACACACACACACACTCCCATCTACACACTCCCATCTACACACACACACTCCCATCTACACACACACTCCCATCTACACACACACACTCCCATCTACACACACACACTCCCATCTACACACACACACACACTCCCATCTACACACACACACTCCCATCTACACACACACACTCCCATCTACACACACACACACTCCCATCTACACACACACGCTCCCATCTACACACACACACACACTCCCATCTACACACACACACACTCCCATCTGCACACACACACACTCCCATCTACACACACACACACTCCCATCTACACACACACACACTCCCATCTACACACACACACACACTCCCATCTACACACACACACTCCCATCTACACACACACACACACACTCCCATCTACACACACACACTCCCATCTACACACACACACACACTCCCATCTACACACGCACACACTCCCATCTACACACACACACACTCCCATCTACACACACACACTCCCATCTACACACACACACTCCCATCTACACACACACACACTCCCATCTACACACACACACACACACACTCCCATCTACACACACACACTCCCATCTACACACACACACTCCCATCTACACACACACACACACGCACTCCCATCTACACACACACACACATTCCCATCTACACACACACACACTCCCATCTACACACACACACTCCCATCTACACACACACACACACACACACTCCCATCTACACACACACACACACACACACACTCCCATCTACACACACACACTCCCATCTACACACACACACTCCCATCTACACACACACACACACTCCCATCTACACACACACACTCCCATCTACACACACACACACGCACACTCCAATCTACACACACACACACACACACACTCGAAACTACACACACACACACTCCCATCTACACACACACACACACACACTCCCATCTACACACACACACTCCCATCTACACACACACACACACACTCCCATACACACACACACTCCCATCTACACACACGCACACTCCCATCTACACACACACACACACTCCCATCTACACACACACACACACTCCCATCTACACACACACACACACACTCCCATCTACACACACACACACGCACTCCCATCTACACACACACACACGCACTCCCAT
The DNA here is from genome assembly GCF_047496795.1 of Chiloscyllium punctatum. NCBI lineage: Eukaryota > Metazoa > Chordata > Chondrichthyes > Orectolobiformes > Hemiscylliidae > Chiloscyllium > Chiloscyllium punctatum. Next base: position 22,386,803 of record NC_092759.1, on the reverse strand, counting down.
CTACACACACACACACGCACTCCCATCTACACACACACACACGCACTCCCATCTACACACACACACACACTCCCGGCATTACACACACACTCCCATCTACACACACACACGCACTCCCATCTACACACACACACACGCACTCCCATCTACACACACACACACACACTCCCATCTACACACACACACACTCCCATCTACACACACACACACACACACACTCGAAACTACACACACACACACTCCCATCTACACACACACACACACACACTCCCATCTACACACACACACTCCCATCTACACACACACACACACACACTCCCATCTACACACACGCACACTCCCATCTACACACACACACACACTCCCATCTACACACACACACTCCCATCTACACACACACTCCCATCTACACACACACACACACGCACTCCCATCTACACACACACACACGCACTCCCATCTACACACACACACACGCACTCCCATCTACACACACACTCACACACACTCCCATCTACACACACACACACACTCCCGGCATTACACACACACTCCCATCTACACACACACACGCACTCCCATCTACACACACACACACGCACTCCCATCTACACACACACACACGCACTCCCATCTACACACACACACACACACTCCCATCTACACACACACACGCACTCCCATCTACACACACACACACACACATTCCCATCTACACACACACACACACACTCCCGGCATTACACACACACTCCCATCTACACACACACACGCACTCCCATCTACACACACACACGCACTCCCATCTACACACACACACACACACACTCCCATCTACACACACACACGCACTCCCATCTACACACACACACACACACTCCCATCTACACACACACACACACTCCCGGCATTACACACACACTCCCATCTACACACACACACACACTCCCATCTACACACACACACACACACTCCCATCTACACACACACACGCACTCCCATCTACACACACACACACACACATTCCCATCTACACACACACACACACTCCCGGCATTACACGCACACTCCCATCTACACACACACACACACTCCCAACTACACACACACACACACACTCCCATCGACACACACACACTCCCATCTACACACACTCACACTCCCATCTACACACACACACACTCCCATCTACACACACACACACACTCCCATCTACACACACACACTCCCATCTACACACACACACTCCCATCTACACACACACACACACACACTCCCATCTACACACACACACACACACACACTCCCATCTACACACACACACACTCCCATCTACACACACACACTCACACTCCCATCTACACACACACACTCCCATCTACACACACACACTCCCATCTACACACACACACTCCCATCTACACACACACTCCCATCTACACACACACACACTCCCATCTACACACACACACACTCCCATCTACACACACACTCCCATCTACACACACACACTCCCATCTACACACACACACACACACACACTCCCATCTACACACACACACTCCCATCTACACACACACACACTCCCATCTACACACACACACACACTCCCATCTACACACACACACTCCCATCTACACACACACATTCCCATCTACACACACACACTCCCATCTACACACACACACACACACTCCCATCTACACACACACACTCCCATCTACACACACACACACTCCCATCTATACACACACACTCCCATCTACACACACACTCCCATCTACACACACACACACTCCCATCTACACACACACACACTCCCATCTACACACACACACGCACTCCCATCTACACACACACACACACTCCCATCTACACACACACACACTCCCATCTACACACACACACACACACTCCCATCTACACACACACTCCCATCTACACACACACACTCCCATCTACACACACACACACACACACTCCCATCTACACACACACCCTCCCATCTACACACACACACTCCCATCTACACACACAAACACACTCCCATCTACACACACACACTCCCATCTACACACACACACACACACTCCCATCTACACACACACACTCCCATCTACACACACAGATTCCCATCTACACACACACACTCCCATCTACACACACACACTCCCATTTACACACACACTCCCATCTACACACACACTCCCATCTACACACACACACTCCCATCTATACACACACACACACACTCACTCCCATCTACACACACACACTCCCATCTACACACACACACTCCCATCTACACACACACACACTCCCATCTACACACACACACTCCCATCTACACACACACACACTCCCATCTACACACACACACGCACTCCCATCTACACACACACACACACTCCCATCTACACACACACTCACATCTACACACACACACTCCCATCTACACACACACACACACACACTCCCATCTACACACACACACTCCCATCTACACACACACACTCCCATCTACACACACACACACACACTCCCATCTACACACACACACACACACACACTCCCATCTACACACACACTCCCATCTACACACACACACTCCCATCTACACACACACACACACACACACTCCCATCTACACACACACACTCCCATCTACACACTCACACTCCCATCTACACACACTCCCATCTACACACACACACTCCCATCTACACACACACACTCCCATCTACACACACACACTCCCATCTACACACACACACACTCCCATCTACACACTCACACTCCCATCTACACACACTCACACTCCCTCCTACACACACTCACACTCCCGCCAACACACACTCACACTCCCGCCAACACACACTCACACTCCCGCCAACACACACTCACACACCCTCCTACACACACTCACACTCCCTCCTACACACACTCTCACTCCCGCGTACACACACTCTCACTCCCGCGTACACACACTCTCACTCCCTCCTACACACACTCTCACTCCCGCGTACACACACTCTCACTCCCGCGTACACACACTCACACTCCCTCCTACACACACTCTCACTCCCTCCTACACACACTCACACTCCCTCCTACACACACTCACACTCCCTCCTACATACACTCTCACTCCCACCTACACACACTCACACTCCCTCCTACACACACTCTCACTCCCTCCTACACACACTCTCACTCGCTCGTACACACACTCACACTCCCTCCTACACACACTCACACTCCCGCCAACACACACTCACACTCCCTCCTACACACACTCTCACTCCCTCCTACACACACTCTCACTCCCGCCAACACACACTCTCACTCGCGCGTACACACACTCTCACTCCCACCTACACACACTCACACTCCCTCCTACACACACTCTCACTCCCACCTACACACACTCACACTCCCTCCTACACACACTCTCACTCCCTGCAACACACACTCTCACTCCCGCCAACACACACTCTCACTCCCGCCTACACACACTCACACTCCTGCCAACACACACTCACACTCCCTCCTACACACACTCACACTCCCTCCTACACACACTCTCACTCCCACGTACACACACTCTCACTCCCTCCTACACACACTCTCACTCCCGCGTACACACACTCACACTCCCTCCTACACACACTCACACTCCCTCCTACACACACTCTCACTCCCGCCTACACACACTCACACTCCTGCCAACACACACTCACACTCCCTCCTACACACACTCACACTCCCTCCTACACACACTCTCACTCCCGCGTACACACACTCTCACTCCCTCCTACACACACTCTCACTCCCGCGTACACACACTCACACACCCGCCTACACACACTCACACTCCCTCCTACACACACTCTCACTCCCGCCAACAAACTCTCACTCCCGCCAACACACTCTCACTCCCGCCAACACACACTCACACTCCCTCCTACACACACTCTCACCCCGCCAACACACTCTCACTCCCGCCAACACACACTCACACTCCCTCCTACACACACTCTCACTCCCGCCAACACACTCTCACTCCCGCCAACATACACTCACACTCCCACCTACACACACTCACACTCCCTCCTACACACACTCACACTCCCTCCTACACACACTCTCACTCCCACCTACACACACTCACACTCCCTCCTACACACACTCTCACTCCCTCCTACACACACTCTCACTCCCTCCTACACACACTCACACTCCCTCCTACACACACTCACACTCCCTCCTAAACACACTCTCACTCCCGCCTACACACACTCTCACTCCCTCCTACACACACTCTCACTCCCGCGTACACACACTCTCACTCCCTCCTACACACACTCTCACTCCCTCCTACACACACTCTCACTCCCGCGTACACACACTCACACACCCGCCTACACACACTCACACTCCCTCCTACACACACTCTCACTCCCGCCAACACACTCTCACTCCCGCCAACACACTCTCACTCCCGCCAACACGCACTCACACTCCCTCCTACACACACTCTCACTCCCGCCAACACACTCTCACTCCCGCCAACACACACTCACACTCCCTCCTACACACACTCACACTCCCACCTACACACACTCACACTCCCTCCTACACACACTCTCACTCCCGCCTACACACACTCTCACTCCCTCCTACACACACTCTCACTCCCTCCTACACACACTCTCACTCCCGCCAACACACTCTCACTCCCGCCAACATACACTCACACTCCCACCTACACACACTCACACTCCCTCCTACACACACTCACACTCCCTCCTACACACACTCTCACTCCCACCTACACACACTCACACTCCCTCCTACACACACTCTCACTCCCTCCTACACACACTCTCACTCCCTCCTACACACACTCACACTCCCTCCTACACACACTCACACTCCCTCCTACACACACTCACACTCCCTCCTACACACACTCACACTCCCTCCTAAACACACTCTCACTCCCGCCTGCACACGCTCTCACTCCCTCCTACACACACTCACACTCCCGCCTACACACACTCACACTCCCTCCTACACACACTCACACTCCCTCCTACACACACTCTCACTCCCACCTACACACACTCACACTCCCTCCTACACACACTCTCACTCCCGCCTACACACACTCACACTCCCGCCTACACACACTCACACTCCCTCCTACACACACTCTCACTCCCACCGACACACACTCACACTCCCTCCTACACACACTCTCACTCCCGCCTACACACACTCACACTCCCGCCTACACACACTCACACTCCCTCCTACACACACTCACACTCCCTCCTACACACACTCACACTCCCTCCTACACACACTCTCACTCCCACCTCCACACACTCACACTCCCTCCTACACACACTCTCACTCCCGCCTAAACACACACACACTCCCTCCTACACACACTCACACTCCCACCTACACACACTCACACTCCCGCCAACAAACACTCACACTCCCTCCTACACACACTCTCACTCCCGCCTAAACACACACACACTCCCTCCAACACACACTCACACTCCCACCTACACACACTCACACTCCCTCCTACACACACTCACACTCCCGCCAACACACACTCTCACTCCCGCCTACACACACTCTCACTCCCGCCTACACAAACTCACACTCCCTCCTACACACACTCACACTCCCTCCTACACACACTCTCACTCCCTCCTACACACACTCTCACTCCCTCCTACACACACTCTCACTCCCTCCTACACACACTCTCACTCCCTCCTACACACACTCACACTCCCGCCTACACACACTCACACTCCCTCCGACACACACTCACACTCCCTCCTACACACACTCTCACTCCCACCTACACACACTCACATTCCCTCCTACACACACTCACACTCCCTCCTACACACACTCACACTCCCTCCTACACACACTCACACTCCCACCTACACACACTCACACTCCCTCCTACACACACTCACACTCCCTCCTACACACACTCTCACTCCCACCTACACACACTCACACTCCCTCCTACACACACTCTCACTCCCTCCTACACACACTCTCACTCCCACCTACACACACTCACACTCCCTCCTACACACACTCACACTCCCGCCAACACACACTCTCACTCCCGCCTACACACACTCACACTCCCTCCTACACACACTCTCACTCCCACCTACACACACACACACACTCCCATCTACACACACACACACACACTCCCATCTACACACACACACACTCCCATCGACACACACACACACTCCCATCTACACACACACACACACACTCCCATCTACACACACACTCCCATCTACACGCACACACTCCCATCTACACACACACATACACACACACTCCCATCTACACACACACACACTCCCATCTACACACACACACACATTCCATCTACACACACACACTCCCATCTACACACACACACTCCCATCTACACACACACACACACTCCCATCTACACACACACACTCCCATCTACACACACACACTCCCATCTACACACACACACACTCCCATCTACACACACACACACACACACTCCCATCTACACACACACACACTCCCATCTACACACACACACACACTCCCATCTACACACACACACACACACTCCCATCTACACACACACACACTCCCATCTACACACACACACACACACACACACTCCCATCTACACACACACACACTCCCATCTACACACACACACTCCCATCTACACACACACACTCCCATCTACACACACACACACGCACACTCCCATCTACACACACACACTCCCATCTACACACACACACACTCCCATCTACACACACACACTCCCATCTACACACACACACTCCCATCTACACACACACACACTCCCATCTACACACACACACACTCCCATCTACACACACACACACACTCCCATCTACACACACACACTCCCATCTACACACACACACACACACTCCCATCGACACACACACACACACACACACTCCCATCTACACACACACACACACTCCCATCTACACACACACACTCCCATCTACACACACACACTCCCATCTACACACACACACACACTCCCATCTACACACACACACACTCCCATCTACACACACACACACACTCCCATCTACACACACACACACTCCCATCTACACACACACACTCCCATCTACACACACACACTCTCATCTACACACACACACACACTCCCATCTACACACACACACTCCCATCTACACACACACACTCCCATCTACACACACACACACTCCCATCTACACACACACACTCCCATCTACACACACACACACACTCCCATCTACACACACACACTCCCATCTACACACACACACACACACTCCCATCTACACACACACTCCCATCTACACACACACACACACACACTCCCATCTACACACACACACACTCCCATCTACACACACACACACACACACTCCCATCTACACACACACACACACACACACACTCCCATCTACACACACACACACTCCCATTTACACACACACACACTCCAATCTACACACACACACACACACACTCCCATCTACACACACACACACTCCCATCTACACACACACTCCCATCTACACACACTCACACTCCCATCTACACACACACACACTCCCATCTACACACACGCACACTCCCATCTACACACACACACACTCCCATCTACACACACACACACACACTCCCATCTACACACACACACACGCACTCCCATCTACACACACACACACACACACTCCCATCTACACACACACACTCCCATTTACACACACACACACACTCCCGGCATTACACACACACTCCCATCTACACACACACACGCACTCCCATCTACACACACACACACACACTCCCATCTACACACACACACACACACTCCCATCTACACACACACACACACTCCCAGCATTACACACACACACGCACTCCCATCTACACACACACACGCACTCCCATCTGCACACACACACACACACTCCCATCTACACACACACACGCACTCCCATCTACACACACACACACACACTCCCATCTACACACACACACACACTCCCGGCATTACACGCACACTCCCATCTACACACACACACACACTCCCATCTACACACACACACACACACTCCCATCTACACACACACACACACACTCCCATCTACACACACACACACACACACTCCCATCTACACACACACACACACTCCCGGCATTACACACACACTCCCATCTACACACACACACGCACTCCCATCTACACACACACACGCACTCCCATCTACACACACACACACACACACACACTCCCATCTACACACACACACACACACTCCCATCTACACACACACACACACTCCCGGCATTACACACACACTCCCATCTACACACACACGCACACTCCCATCTACACACACACACACACACTCCCATCTACACACACACACACACACACTCCCATCTACACACACACACACACTCCCAGCATTACACACACACACGCACTCCCATCTACACACACACACGCACTCCCATCTACACACACACACACACTCCCATCTACACACACACACGCACTCCCATCTACACACACACACACACACTCCCATCTACACACACACACACACTCCCATCTACACACACACACTCCCATCTACACACACACACACACACTCCCATCTACACACACACACTCCCATCTACACACACACACACTCCCATCTACACACACACACTCCCATCTACACACACACACACTCCCATCTACACACACACACTCCCATCTACACACACACACACACACTCCCATCTACACACACACACACTCCCATCTACACACACACACACTCCCATCTACACACACACACACTCCCAACTACACACACACACACTCCCAACTACACACACACACTCCCATCTACACACACACACACACACACACACTCCCATCTACACACACACACACACACACTCCCATCTACACACACACACACACACACACTCCCATCTACACACACACACACACACACACACTCCCATCTACACACACACACTCCCATCTACACACACACACACACTCCCATCTACACACACACACACTCCCATCTAAACACACACACACACACACACACTTCCATCTACACACACGCACACTCCCATCTACACACACACACACACTCCCATCTACACACGCACTCCCAACTACACACACACACACGCACTCCCATCTACACACACACACACACACACTCCCATCTACACACACACACGCACTCCCATCTACACACACACACACACACACTCCCATCTACACACACACACACACTCCCGGCATTACACACACACTCCCATCTACACACACACACGCACTCCCATCTACACACACACACACACTCCCATCTACACGCACACACACACACTCCCATCTACACACACACACACACTCCCAGCATTACACACACACACGCACTCCCATCTACACACACACACGCACTCCCATCTACACACACACACACACACTCCCATCTACACATACACACGCACTCCCATCTACACACACACACACACACTCCCATCTACACACACACACACACTCCCGGCATTACACACACACTCCCATCTACACACACACACACACTCCCATCTACACACACACACACACACTCCCATCTACACACACACACACACACTCCCATCTACACACACACACACACACACTCCCATCTACACACACACACACACTCCCGGCATTACACACACACTCCCATCTACACACACACACGCACTCCCATCTACACACACACACGCACTCCCATCTACACACACACACACGCACTCCCATCTACACACACACACACACACTCCCATCTACACACACACACACACTCCCGGCATTACACACACACTCCCATCTACACACACACACACACACTCCCATCTACACACACACACACACACTCCCACCTACACACACACTCCCATCTACACACACTCACACTCCCGTCTACACACACACACACTCCCATCTACACTCACACACACACTCCCATCTACACACACACACTCCCATCTACACACACACTCCCATCTACACACACACACACACACTCCCATCTACACACACACACTCCCATCTACACACACACACACTCCCATCTACACACACACACACACACTCCCATCTACACACACACACTCCCATCTACACACACACACTCCCATCTACACACACACTCCCATCTACACACACACACACACTCCCATCTACACACACACACTCCCATCTACACACACACACTCCCATCTACACACACACACACTCCCATCTACACACACACGCTCCCATCTACACACACACACACACTCCCATCTACACACACACACTCCCATCTACACACACACACGCACTCCCATCTACACACACACACACACACACTCCCATCTACACACACACACTCCCATCTACACACACACACTCCCATCTACACACACACACACACTCCCATCTACACACACACACACACACACTCCCACCTACACACACACTCCCATCTACACACACTCACACTCCCATCTACACACACACACACTCCCATCTACACACACACACACACACACTCCCATCTACACACACACACTCCCATCTACACACACACACACACTCCCATCTACACACACACACTCCCATCTACACACACACACACACACACTCCCATCTACACACACACACACACACACACACACACTCCCATCTACACACACACACACACACACCCTCCCATCTACACTCACGCACTCCCATCTACACACACGCACACTCCCATCTACACACACACACACACTCCCATCTACACACACACACACACACACTCCCATCTACACACACACACACGCACTCCCATCTACACACACACACACACTCACATCTACACACACACACACGCACTCCCATCTACACACACACACACACACACACTTCCATCTACACACACACACGCACTCCCATCTACACACACACACACACACACACACACTCCCATCTACACACACACACACTCTCCCGGCATTACACACACACTCCCATCTACACACACACACGCACTCCCATCTACACACACGCACACACTCCCATCTACACACACACACACACACACACTCCCGGCATTACACACACACTCCCATCTACACACACACACACACTCCCATCTGCACACACTCACACTCCCGCCTACACACACTCTCACTCCCACCTACACACACTCTCACTCCCGCCAACACACACTCTCATTCCCGCCAACACACACTCTCACTCCCGCATACACACACTCACACTCCCTCCTACACACACTCTCACTCCCGCCAACACACACTCACACTCCCGCCAACACACACTCACACTCCCGCCAACACACTCTCACACTCCCGCCAACACACACTCACACTCCCTCCTACACACACTCTCACTCCCGCCTACACACACTCACACTCCCTCCTACACACACTCACCCTCCCTCCTACACACACTCTCACTCCCGCGTACACACACTCTCACTCCCGCGTACACACACTCTCACTCCCTCCTACACACACTCTAACTCGCGCGTACACACACTCACACTCCCTCCTCCATACACTCTCACTCCCGCCTACACACACTCTCACTCCCACCTACACACACTCACACTCCCTCCTACACACACTCTCACTCCCTCCTACACACACTCTCACTCCCACCTACACACACTCTAACTCCCGCCAACACACACTCTCACTCCCATCTACACACACACACACACACACTCCCATCTACACACACACACACACTCCCGGCATTACACACACACTCCCATCTACACACACACACACACTCCCATCTACACACACACACACACACTCCCACCTACACACACACTCCCATCTACACACACTCACACTCCCGTCTACACACACACACACTCCCATCTACACTCACACACATACTCCCATCTACACACACACACTCCCATCTACACACACACTCCCATCTACACACACACACACACACTCCCATCTACACACACACACTCCCATCTACACACACACACACTCCCATCTACACACACACACACACACTCCCATCTACACACACACACTCCCATCTACACACACACTCCCATCTACACACACACACACACTCCCATCTACACACACACACTCCCATCTACACACACACACTCCCATCTACACACACACACACTCCCATCTACACACACACGCTCCCATCTACACACACACACACACTCCCATCTACACACACACACTCCCATCTACACACACACACGCACTCCCATCTACACACACACACACTCTCCCATCTACACACACACACTCCCATCTACACACACACACTCCCATCTACACACACACACACACTCCCATCTACACACACACACACACACACTCCCACCTACACACACACTCCCATCTACACACACTCACACTCCCATCTACACACACACACACTCCCATCTACACACACACACACACTCTCCCATCTACACACACACACACTCCCATCGACACACACACACACTCCCATCTACACACACACACACACACTCCCATCTACACACACACACACACTCCCATCGACACACACACACACTCCCATCTACACACACACACACACACTCCCATCTACACACACACACTCCCATCTACACACACACACACACACTCCCATCTACACACACACACTCCCATCTACACACACACACACACACACACACTCCCATCTACACACACACACACACACACTCCCATCTACACACACACACACACACACCCTCCCATCTACACTCACGCACTCCCATCTACACACACGCACACTCCCATCTACACACACACACACACACACTCCCATCTACACACACACACACGCACTCCCATCTACACACACACACACACTCACATCTACACACACACACACGCACTCCCATCTACACACACACACACACACACACTTCCATCTACACACACACACGCACTCCCATCTACACACACACACACACTCCCATCTACACACACACACACACTCCCGGCATTACACACACACTCCCATCTACACACACACACGCACTCCCATCTACACACACGCACACACTCCCATCTACACACACACACACACACACACTCCCGGCATTACACACACACTCCCATCTACACACACACACACACTCCCATCTACACACACTCACACTCCCGCCTACACACACTCTCACTCCCACCTACACACACTCTCACTCCCGCCAACACACACTCTCACTCCCGCCAACACACACTCTCACTCCCGCATACACACACTCACACTCCCTCCTACACACACTCTCACTCCCGCCAACACACACTCACACTCCCGCCAACACACACTCACACTCCCGCCAACACACTCTCACACTCCCGCCAACACACACTCACACTCCCTCCTACACACACTCACACTCCCGCCAACACACACTCACACTCCCGCCAACACACACTCACACACCCTCCTACACACACTCACACTCCCTCCTACACACACTCTCACTCCCGCGTACACACACTCTCACTCCCGCGTACACACACTCTCACTCCCTCCTACACACACTCTAACTCGCGCGTACACACACTCACACTCCCTCCTACATACACTCTCACTCCCGCCTACACACACTCTCACTCCCACCTACACACACTCACACTCCCTCCTACACACACTCTCACTCCCTCCTACACACACTCTCACTCCCACCTACACACACTCTCACTCCCGCCAACACACACTCACACTCCCACCTACACACACACACACTCCCATCTACACACACTCACACACACACACTCCCATCTACACACACACACTCCCATCTACACACACACTCCCATCTACACACACTCACACACACACACTCCCATCTACACACACACACTCCCATCTACACACACACACTCCCATCTACACACACACTCCCATCTACACACACACACACACACTCCCATCTACACACACACACTCCCATCTACACACACACACACCCATCTACACACACACACACACACACTCCCATCTACACACACACACACTCCCATCTACACACACACACTCCCATCTACACACACACACTCCCATCTACACACACACACACACACTCCCATCTGCACACACACACAGACACTCCCATCTACACACACACACACTCCCTCCTACACACACTCACACTCCCGCCAACACACACTCACACTCCCGCCAAAACACACTCACACACCCTCCTACACACACTCACACTCCCTCCTACACACACTCTCACTCCCGCGTACACACACTCACACTCCCTCCTACATACACTCTCACTCCCGCCTACACACACTCTCACTCCCACCTACACACACTCACACTCCCTCCTACACACACTCACACTCCCTCCTACACACACTCTCACTCCCGCCTACACACACTCTCACTCCCGCCAACACACACTCTCACTCCCGCCAACACACACTCACATTCCCGCCAACACACACTCTCACTCCCTCCTACACACACTCACACTCCCGCCAACACACACTCTCACTCCCTCCTACACACACACACACTCCCACCTACACACACTCTCACTCCCTCCTACACACACTCTCACTCCCGCGTACACACACTCACACTCCCTCCTACATACACTCTCACTCCCGCCTACACACACTCTCACTCCCACCTACACACAGTCACACTCCCTCCTACACACACTCTCACTCCCTCCTACACACACTCTCACTCCCGCCTACACACACTCACACTCCCGCCAACACACTCACACTCCCTCCTACATACACTCTCACTCCCGCCTACACACACTCACACTCCCTCCTACACACACTCACACTCCCGCCAACACACACACACACTCCCTCCTACACACACTCACACTCCCTCCTACACACACTCACACTCCCTCCTACACACACTCACACTCCCTCCTAAACACACTCTCACTCCCGCCTACACACACTCTCACTCCCACCTACACACACTCACACTCCCTCCTACACACACTCACACTCCCGCCAACACACACTCACACTCCCGCCAACACACACTCTCACTCCCGCCTACACACACTCACACTCCCTCCTACACACACTCTCACTCCCGCCTACACACACTCACACTCCCTCCTACACACACTCTCACTCCCATCTACACACACACACACTCCCATCTACACACATACGCACTCCCATCTACACACACACACACACTCCCTCCTACACACACTCTCACTCCCGCCTACACACACTCACACTCCCTCCTACACACACTCTCACTCCCTCCGACACACACTCACACTCCCGCGTACACACACTCTCACTCCCGCGTACACACACTCTCACTCCCGCGTACACACACTCTCACTCCCTCCTACACACACTCTCACTCCCGCGTACACACACTCACACTCCCTCCTACACACACTCTCACTCCCGCCTACACACACTCTCACTCCCACCTACACACACTCACACTCCCGCCTACACACACTCTCACTCCCGCCTACACACACTCTCACTCCCGCCAACACACACTCTCACTCCCGCCAGCACACACTCACACTCCCGCCAACACACACTCACACTCCCGCCAACACACACTCACACTCCCTCCTACACACACTCACACTCCCTCCTACACACACTCTCACTCCCGCGTACACACACTCTCACTCCCTCCTACACACACTCTCACTCCCGCGTACACACACTCACACTCCCTCCTACACACACTCACACTCCCGCCAACACACACTCACACACCCGCCTACACACACTCACACTCCCTCCTACACACACTCACACTCCCTCCTACACACACTCTCACTCCCGCCAACACACTCACACTCCCTCCTACACACACTCACACTCGCTCCTACACACACTCTCACTCCCGCCAACACACACTCACACACTCCCGCCTACACACACTCACACTCCCGCCAACACACACTCTCACTCCCGCCTACACACACTCACACTCCCTCCTACACACACTCACACTCCCTCCTACACACACTCTCACTCCCTCCTAAACACACTCTCACTTCCACCTACACACACACACACACTCCCGCCAACACACACTCTCACTCCCACCTACACACACACACACTCCCGCCAACACACACTCTCACTCCCACCTACACACACTCTCACTCCCGCCTACACAAACTCACACTCCCGCCAACACACACTCTCACTCCCGCCTACACACACTCACACTCCTGCCAACACACACTCACACTCCCTCCGACACACATTCACACTCCCGCCTACACACACTCTCACTCCCGCCTACACACACTCACACTCCCTCCTACACACACTCACACTCCCTCCTACACACACTCACACTCCCTCCTAAACACACTCTCACTCCCGCCTACACACACTCTCACTCCCACCTGCACACAGTCACACTCACTACTACACACACTCACACTCCCTCCAACAGACACTCACACTCCCGCCAACACACACTCACACTCCCTCCTACACACACTCTCACTCCCACCAACACACACTCTCACTCCCACCAACACACACTCACACTCCCTCCTACACACACTCACACTCCCTCCTACACACACTCTCACTCCCACCTACACACACTCTCACTCCCGCCTAGACACACTCACACTCCCTCCAACAGTGACTCTCACTCCCGCCTACACACACTCTCACTCCCTCCTACACACACTCACACTCCCGCCTACACACACTCGCACTCCCGCCAACACACTCACTCCCGCCTACACACACACACACTCCCTCCTACACACACTCACACTCCCGCCAACACACACTCACACTCCCGCCAAAACACACTCACACACCCTCCTACACACACTCACACTCCCTCCTACACACACTCTCACTCCCGCGTACACACACTCACACTCCCTCCTACATACACTCTCACTCCCGCCTACACACACTCTCACTCCCACCTACACACACTCACACTCCCTCCTACACACACTCACACTCCCTCCTACACACACTCTCACTCCCACCTACACACACTCTCACTCCCGCCAACACACACTCTCACTCCCGCCAACACACACTCACATTCCCGCCAACACACACTCTCACTCCCTCCTACACACACTCACACTCCCGCCAACACACACTCTCACTCCCTCCTACACACACACACACTCCCACCTACACACACTCTCACTCCCTCCTACACACACTCTCACTCCCGCGTACACACACTCACACTCCCTCCTACACACACTCTCACTCCCGCGTACACACACTCACACTCCCTCCTACACACACTCTCACTCCCGCCTACACACACTCTCACTCCCACCTACACACACTCTCACTCCCTCCTACACACACTCTCACTCCCGCGTACACACACTCACACTCCCTCCTACACACACACACACTCCCACCTACACACACTCTCACTCCCTCCTACACACACTCTCACTCCCGCGTACACACACTCACACTCCCTCCTACACACACTCTCACTCCCGCGTACACACACTCACACTCCCTCCTACACACACTCTCACTCCCGCCTACACACACTCTCACTCCCACCTACACACACTCACACTCCCGCCTACACACACTCTCACTCCCGCCTACACACACTCTCACTCCCGCCAACACACACTCACACTCCCGCCAGCACACACTCACACTCCCGCCAACACACACTCACACTCCCTCCTACACACACTCTCACTCCCGCGTACACACACTCACACTCCCTCCTACACACACTCACACTCCCGCCAACACACACTCACACACCCGCCTACACACACTCACACTCCCTCCTACACACACTCACACTCCCTCCTACACACACTCTCACTCCCGCCAACACACTCACACTCCCTCCTACACACACTCACACTCCCTCCTACACACACTCTCACTCCCGCCAACACACACTCACACACTCCCGCCAACACACACTCTCACTCCCGCCAACACACACTCTCACTCCCGCCTACACACACTCACACTCCCTCCTACACACACTCACACTCCCTCCTACACACACTCTCACTCCCTCCTAAACACACTCTCACTCCCACCTACACACACACACACACTCCCGCCAACACACACTCTCACTCCCACCTACACACACACACACTCCCGCCAACACACACTCTCACTCCCACCTACACACACTCTCACTCCCGCCTACACAAACTCACACTCCCGCCAACACACACTCTCACTCCCGCCTACACACACTCACACTCCTGCCAACACACACTCACACTCCCTCCGACACACATTCACACTCCCGCCTACACACACTCTCACTCCCGCCTACACACACTCACACTCCCTCCTACACACACTCACACTCCCTCCTACACACACTCACACTCCCTCCTAAACACACTCTCACTCCCGCCTACACACACTCTCACTCCCACCTGCACACAGTCACACTCACTACTACACACACTCACACTCCCTCCAACAGACACTCACACTCCCGCCAACACACACTCACACTCCCTCCTACACACACTCTCACTCCCACCAACACACACTCTCACTCCCACCAACACACACTCACACTCCCTCCTACACACACTCACACTCCCTCCTACACACACTCTCACTCCCACCTACACACACTCTCACTCCCGCCTAGACACACTCACACTCCCTCCAACAGTGACTCTCACTCCCGCCTACACACACTCTCACTCCCTCCTACACACACTCACACTCCCGCCTACACACACTCGCACTCCCGCCAACACACTCACTCCCGCCTACACACACTCACACTCCCGCCAACACACACTCACACTCCCGCCTACACACACTCTCACTCCCGCCAACACACTCACACTCCCGCCAACACACACTCACAGTCCCGCCTACACACACACACACTCCCGCCTACACACACTCTCACTCCCGTCTACACACACTCACACTCCCTCCTACACACACTCACACTCCCTCCTACACACACTCTCACTCCCGCCAATACACATTCTCGCTCCAACCTACACACACTCACACTCCCACCTACACACACAAACACTCCCGCCTACACACACACACACTCCCGCCTACACACACTCTCACTCCCGCCTACACACACTCTCACTCCCGTCTACACACACTCACACTCCCTCCTACACACACTCACACTCCCTCCTACACACACTCTCACTCCCGCCAACAAACACTCACACTCCCTCCTACACACACTCTCACTCCCACCTACACACACTCACACTCCCACCTACACACACACACACTCCCGCCTACACACACTCACACTCCCGCCAACACACTCACACTCCCGCCAACACACACTCACACTCCCGCCTACACACACTCTCACTCCCTCCTACACACACTCTCACTCCCGCCTACACACATTCACACTCCCGCCAACACACACACTCCCGCCAATACACACTCACACTCCCGCCAACACACACTCACACTCCCTCCTGCACACACACACACTCCCGCCAACACACACTCACACTCCCTCCTACACACACTCACACACCCTCCTACACACACTCACACTCCCTCCTACACACACACACACTCCCGCCAACACACACTCACACTCCATCCTACACACACTCACACTCCCACCTACACACACACACAATCCCTCCTACACACACTCACACTCCCGCCTACACACACTCACACTCCCGCCTACACACACTCTCACTCCCGCCTACACACACTCACACTCCCGTCTACACACACTCACACTCCCGCCTACACACACACACTCTCCCGCCTACACACAATCTCACTCCTTCCTACACACACTCTCACTCCCGCCTACACACACTCACACTCCCTCCTACACACATTCACACTCCCACCTACACACACACAATCCCTCCGACACACACTCACACTCCCACCTACACACACTCACACTCCCGCCAACACACACTCACACTCCCGCCTACACACACTCTCACTCCCGCCTACACACACTCACACTCCCGCCTACACACACTCTCACTCCCACCTACACACACTCACACTCCCGCCAACACACACACACACTCCCGCCTACACACACTCACACTCCCTCCTACACACACTCTCACTCCCGCCAACACACTCTCACTCCCTCCTACACACACTCTCACTCCCTCCTACACACACTCTCACTCCCTCCTACACACACTCTCACTCCCGCCTACACACACTCTCACTCCCACCTACACACACACACACTCCCTCCTACACTCACTCACACTCCCTCCTACACACACTCACACTCCCATCTATACACACACACACTCCCTCCTACACACACTCACACTCCCTCCTACACACACTCTCACTCCCTCCTACACACACTCACACTCCCTCCTACACACACTCTCACTCCCGCCAACAAACACTCACACTCCCTCCTACACACACTCTCACTCCCGCCTACACACACTCACACTCCCGCCAACACACTCTCACTCCCTCCTACACACACTCTCACTCCCTCCTACACTCACTCACACTCCCTCCTACACACACTCACACTCCCACCTATACACACACACACTCCCTCCTACACACACTCTCACTCCCTCCTACACACACTCTCACTCCCTCCTACACACACTCTCACTCCCGCCTACACACACACACACTCCCTCCTACACACACTCACACTCCCTCCTACACACACTCTCACTCCCGCCAACAAACACTCACACTCCCTCCTACACACACTCTCACTCCCACCTACACACACTCACACTCCCACCTACACACACACACACTCCCGCCTACACACACTCTCACTCCCGCCAACACACACTCTCACTCCCGCCAACACACAATCAGACTCCCGCCTACACACACTCACACTCCCTCCTACACACACTCTCACTCCCCCAACACACTCACACTCCGTCCTACACACACTCACACTCCCTCCTACACTCACTCACACTCCCTCCTACACACACTCTCACTCCCGCCGACACACACTCTCACTCCCTCCTACACACACTCTCACTCCCGCCAACACACTCACACTCCCGCCAACACACAATCACACTCCCGCCTACACACACTCACACTCCCTCCTACACACACTCTCACTCCCCCAACACACTCACACTCCGTCCTACACACACTCTCACTCCCACCTACACACACTCACACTCCCACCTACACACACACACACTCCCTCCTACACACACTCACACTCCCTCCTACACACACTCTCACTCCCGCCAACAAACACTCACACTCCCTCCTACACACACTCTCACTCCCACCTACACACACTCACACTTCCACCTACACACACACACACTCCCGCCTACACACACTCACACTCCCGCCAACACACACTCTCACTCCCGCCAACACACACTCTCACTCCCGCCAACACACTCACACTCCCGCCAACACACACTCACACTCCCGCCTACACACACTCTCACTCCCTCCTACACACACTCTCACTCCCGCCTACACACACTCACACTCCCGCCAACACACACACTCCCGCCAATACACACTCACACTCCCGCCAACACACACTCTCACTCCCTCCTACACACACTCACACTCCCTCCTACACACACTCTCACTCGCTCTTACACACACACTCATTCCCACCTACACTTACTCTCACTCCCACCTACACACACTCACACTCCCTCCTACACACACACACACTCCCGCCAACACACACTCACACTCCCTCCTACACACACTCACACTCCCTCCTACACACACTCACACTCCCTCCTACACACACACACACTCCCGCCAACACACACTCACACTCCCTCCTACACACACTCACACTCCCACCTACACACACACACACTCCCTCCTACACACACTCACACTCCCTCCTACACACACTCTCACTCCCGCCAACAAACACTCACACTCCCTCCTACACACACTCTCACTCCCACCTACACACACTCACACTCCCTCCTACACACACTCTCACTCCCACCTACACACTCTCACACTCCCGCCTACACACACTCACACTCCCGCCAATACACACTCACACTCCCGCCAACACACTCACACTCCCGCCAACACACACTCGCACTCCCGCCAACACACACTCTCACTCCCTCCTACACACACTCACACTCCCTCCTACACACACTCACCCTCCCGCCAACACACACACTCCCGCCAATACACACTCACACTCCCGCCAACACACTCACACTCCCGCCAACACACACTCGCACTCCCGCCAACACACACTCTCACTCCCTCCTACACACACTCACACTCCCTCCTACACACACTCTCACTCCCTCTTACACACACACTCATTCCCGCCTACACTTCCTGTCACTCCCTCCTACACACACTCTCACTCCCACCTACACACACTCACACTCCCGCCTACACACACTCTCACTCCCGCCAACACACACTCTCACTCCCACCTACACACACTCTCACTCCCTCCTACACACACTCTCACTCCCGCCTACACACACTCTCACTCCCGCGTACACACACTCACACTCCCTCCTACACACACTCTCACTCCCGCCTACACACACTCTCACTCCCGCGTACACACACTCTCACTCCCGCGTACACACACTCTCACTCCCTCCTACACACACTCTCACTCCCGCGTACACACACTCTCACTCCCGCCTACACACACTCTCACTCCCGCCTACACACACTCTCACTCCCGCCTACACACACTCTCACTCCCGCGTACACACACTCACACTCCCTCCTACACACACTCTCACTTACGCCTACACACACTCTCACTCCCGCGTACACACACTCTCACTCCCGCGTACACACACTCTCACTCCCTCCTACACACACTCTCACTCCCGCGTACACACACTCTCACTCCCGCCTACACACACTCTCACTCCCTCCTACACACACTCTCACTCCCGCCTACAGACACTCTCACTCCCGCGTACACACACTCACACTCCCACCTACACACACTCTCACTCCCTCCTACACACACTCTCACTCCCGCCTACACACACTCACACTCCCGCCAACACACACACTCCCGCCAACACACACTCACACTCCCTCTTACACACACTCACACTCCCACCTACACACACTCATTCCCGCCTACACTTACTCTCACTCCCTCCTACACACACTCACACTCCCGCCAACGCACACACACACTCCCGCCTACACACACTCACAATCCCACCTACACACACTCACACTCCCTCCTACATACACTCTCACTCCCTCCTACACACACTCTCACTCCCGCCTACACACACTCTCACTCCCGCCTACACACACTCTCACTCCCGCCTACACACACTCACACTCCCGCCTACACACACTCACACTCCCGCCAACACACTCTCACTCCCTCCTACACACACTCACACTCCCTCCTACACACACTCTCACTCCCTCCTACACACACTCTCACTCCCGCCTACACACACTCTCACTCCCGCGTACACACACTCACACTCCCACCTACACACACTCTCACTCCCTCCTACACACACTCTCACTCCCGCCTACACACACTCACACTCCCGCCAACACACACACTCCCGCCAACACACACTCACACTCCCTCTTACACACACTCACACTCCCACCTACACACACTCATTCCCACCTACACTTACTCTCACTCCCTCCTACACACACTCACACTCCCGCCAACGCACACACACACTCCCGCCTACACACACTCACAATCCCACCTACACACACTCACACTCCCTCCTACATACACTCTCACTCCCTCCTACACACACTCTCACTCCCGCCTACACACACTCTCACTCCCGCCTACACACACTCTCACTCCCGCCTACACACACTCACACTCCCGCCTACACACACTCACACTCCCGCCAACACACTCTCACTCCCTCCTACACACACTCACACTCCCTCCTACACACACTCTCACTCCCTCCTACACACACTCACACTCCCTCCTACACACACTCACACTCCCTCCTACACACACTCTCACTCCCACCTACACACACTCACACTCCCTCCTACACACACTCACACTCCCTCCTACACACACTCTCACTCCCGCCTACACACACTCACACTCCCTCCTACACACACTCTCACTCCCACCTACACACACTCTCACTCCCTCCTACACACACTCACACTCCCACCTACACACACTCTCACTCCCTCCTACACACACACACACTCCCGCCTACACACACTCACACTCCCACCTACACACACACACACTCCCTCCTACACACACTCACACTCCCACCTACACACACTCTCACTCCCTCCTACACACACACACACTCCCGCCTACACACACTCTCACTCCCACCTACACACACACACACTCCCTCCCACACACACTCACACTCCCTCCTACACACACTCTCACTCCCACCTACACACACACACACTCCCGCCTACACACACTCACACTCCCTCCTACACACACTCACACTCCCGCCAACACACACTCTCACTCCCTCCTACACACACTCACACTCCCGCCAACACACACTCTCACTCCCTCCTACACACACTCACACTCCCGCCAACACACACTCTCACTCCCACCTACACACACTCACACTCCCTCCTACACACACTCTCACTCCCTCCTACACACACTCTCACTCCCTCCTACACACACTCACACTCCCTCCTACACACACTCTCACTCCCACCTACACACACTCTCACTCCCTCCTACACACACTCACACTCCTGCCAACACACACTCTCACTCCCTCCTACACTCACTCACACTCCCTCCTACACACACTCTCACTCCCTCCTACACACACTCTCACTCCCTCCTACACACACTCTCAATCCCGCCTACACACACTCACACTCCCTCCTACACACACACACACTCCCGCCTACACACACTCACACTCCCTCCTACACACACTCACACTCCCTCCTACACACACACACACTCCCTCCTACACACACTCTCACTCCCTCCTACACACTCTCTCACTCCCGCCTACACACACTCTCACTCCCGCCTACACACACTCTCACTCCCTCCTACACACACTCACACTCCCTCCTACACTCACTCACACTCCCTCCTACACTCACTCACACTCCCTCCTACACACACTCTCACTCCCTCCTACACACACTCACACTCCCTCCTACACTCACTCACACTCCCTCCTACACTCACTCACACTCCCTCCTACACACACTCTCACTCCCTCCTACACACACTCTCACTCCCGCCTACACACACTCACACTCCCGCCTACACACACTCACACTCCCTCCTACACACACACACTCCCTCCTAAACACACTCACACTCCCTCCTACACACACTGTCACTCCCTCCTACACACACTGTCACTCCCTCCTACACACCCTCACACTCCCGCCTACACACACTCACACTCCCGCCTACACACACTCACACTCCCTCCTACACACACACACACTCCCTCCTAAACACACTCTCACTCCCTCCTACACACACTCACACTCCCTCCTACACACACTCACACTCCCTCCTACACACACTCTCACTCCCGCCAACACACTCACACTCCCACCTACACACACACACACTCTCTCCTACACACACTCACACTCCCTCCTCCACACACTCACACTCCCGCCTACACACACTCACACTCCCACCTACACACACACTCCCACCTACACACACTCTCACTCCCTCCTACACACACTCGCACTCCCTCCTACACACACTCACACTCCCTCCTACACACACTCTCACTCCCTCCTACACACACTCTCACTCCCACCTACACTCACTCACACTCCCTCCTACACTCACTCACACTCCCGCCTACACACACTCACACTCCCGCCAACACACACACTCCCGCCAACACACACTCTCACTCCCTCCTACACACACTCACACTCCCTCCTACACACACTCACACTCCCTCCTACACACACTCTCACTCCCTCCTAC
Source organism: Chiloscyllium punctatum (assembly GCF_047496795.1). Taxonomy (NCBI): domain Eukaryota; kingdom Metazoa; phylum Chordata; class Chondrichthyes; order Orectolobiformes; family Hemiscylliidae; genus Chiloscyllium; species Chiloscyllium punctatum. Next base: position 22,360,711 of record NC_092759.1, on the reverse strand, counting down.
ACACACTCACACTCCCTCCTACACACACTCTCACTCCCGCCTCCACACACTCACACTCCCGCCTACACACACTCTCACTCCCTCCTACACACACTCTCACTCCCGCCTACACACACTCTGACTCCCACCTACACACACTCTCACTCCCTCCTACACACACTCTCACTCCCGCCTACACACACACACACTCCCTCCTACACACACTCTCACTCCCTCCTACACACACTCTCACTCCCACCTACACACACACACTCCCTCCTACACACACTCACACTCCCGCCTACACACACTCACACTCCCGCCAACACACACTCTCACTCCCTCCTACACACACTCTCACTCCCTCCTACACACACTCTCACTCCCACCTACACACACACACTCCCTCCTACACACACACACACTCCCTCCTACACACACTCACACTCCCGCCTACACACACTCACACTCCCGCCAACACACACTCTCACTCCCTCCTACACACACTCTCACTCCCACCTACACACACTCTCACTCCCTCCTACACACACTCACACTCCCTCCTACACACACTCACACTCCCACCTACACACACTCACACTCCCTCCTACACACACTCGCACTCCCTCCTACACACACTCTCACTCCCTCCTACACACACTCACACTCCCTCCTACACACACTCTCACTCCCACCTACACACACTCTCACTCCCTCCTACACACACTCTCACTCCCTCCTACACACACTCTCACTCCCTCCTACACACACACACACTCCCACCTACACACACTCTCACTCCCTCCTACACACACTCTCACTCCCGCCTACGCACACTCACACTCCCGCCTACACACTCTCTCACTCCCGCCTACACACACTCACACTCCCACCTACACACACTCTCACTCCCGCCTACACACACTCACACTCCCGCCAACACACACTCACACTCCCTCCTACACACACTCTCACTCCCTCCTACACACATTCACACTCCCACCTACACACACTCACACTCCCACCTACACACACACACACTCCCTCCTACACACACTCTCACTCCCTCCTACACACACTCTCACTCCCGCCTACACACACTCACACTCCCGCCTACACACACTCTCACTCCCACCTACACACACTCACACTCCCGCCTACACACACTCACACTCCCGCCAACACACACTCTCACTCCCGCCTACACACACACACACTCCCGCCTTCAGACACACACACTCCCGCCTACACACACTCACACTCCCTCCTACACACGCTCACACTCCCGCCTACACACACTCACACTCCCGCCAACACACACTCTCACTCCCGCCTACACACACACACACTCCCGCCTTCAGACACACACACTCCCGCCTACACACACTCTCACTCCCGCCTACACACACTCTCACTCCCGCCTACACACACACACACTCCCTCCTACACACACTCACACTCCCTCCTACACACACTCACACTCCCACCTACACACACACACACTCTCTCCTACACACACTCACACTCCCGCCAACACAATCACACTCTCTCCTACACACACTCACACTCCCGCCTACACACACACACACTCCCGCCTACACACACTCACACTCCCGCCTCCACACACTCACACTCCCGCCTACACACACTCTCACTCCCTCCTACACACACTCACACTCCCGCCAACACACACTCACACTCCTGCCTACACACACTCACACTCCCGCCTACACACACTCACACTCCCGCCTACACACACTCTCACTCCCTCCTACACACACACACACTCCCGCCTACACACACTCACACTCCCGCCTCCACACACTCACACTCCCGCCTACACACACTCTCACTCCCTCCTACACACACTCACACTCCCGCCAACACACACTCACACTCCTACACACACTCTCACTCCCACCTACACACACTCTCACTCCCGCCTACACACACACACACTCCCGCCTTCAGACACACACACTCCCGCCTACACACACTCACACTCCCGCCTACACACACTCACACTCCCGCCAACACACACTCGCACTCCCGCCTACACACACTCTCACTCCCGCCAACATACACTCGCACTCCCGCCTACACACACTCACACTCCCTCCTACACACACTCTCACTCCCGCCAACACACACTCACACTCCCGCCTACACACACTCACACTCCCGCCAACACACACTCACAATCCCTCCTACACACACTCTCACTCCCTCCTACACACACTCACACTCCCGCCTACACACACTCTCACTCCCTCCTACACACACTCTCACTCCCGCCTACACACACTCTCACTCCCTCCTACACACACTCACACTCCCGCCTACACACACTCTCACTCCCTCCTACACACACTCACACTCCCGCCTACACACACTCTCACTCCCTCCTACACACACTCTCACTCCCGCCTACACACACTCTCACTCCCTCCTCCACACACTCTCACTCCCGCCTACACACACTCACACTCCCGCCTACACACACTCTCACTCCCTCCTACACACACTCACACTCCCGCCTACACACACTCTCACTCCCTCCTACACACACTCTCACTCCCACCTACACACACTCACACTCCCTCCTACACGCACTCTCACTCCCGCCTACACACACTCTCACTCCCTCCTACACGCACTCTCACTCCCGCCAACACACACTCTCACTCCCGCCTACACACACTCTCCCTCCCTCCTACACACACTCACACTCCCTCCTACACACACTCTCACTCCCACCTACACACACTCTCACTCCCTCCTACACACACTCTCACTCCCTCCTACACACACTCTCACTCCCACCTACACACACTCTCACTCCCTCCTACACACACTCACACTCCCGCCTACACACACTCTCACTCCCTCCTACACACACTCTCACTCCCACCTACACACACTCACACTCCCTCCTACACGCACTCTCACTCCCGCCTACACACACTCTCACTCCCTCCTACACACACTCTCACTCCCGCCAACACACACTCTCACTCCCGCCTACACACACTCTCACTCCCACCTACACACACTCACACTCCCTCCTACACACACTCTCACTCCCACCTACACACACTCACACTCCCGCCTACACACACTCTCACTCCCTCCTACACACACTCTCACTCCCGCCTACACACACTCTCACTCCCTCCTACACACACTCTCACTCCCGCCTACACACACTCTCACTCCCGCCTACACACACTCACACTCCCGCCTACACACACTCACACTCCCTCCTACACACACACACACTCCCGCCTACATACACTCACACTCCCTCCTACACACACTCACACTCCCGCCAACACACACTCTCACTCCCGCCTACACACACTCACACTCCCGCCTACACACACTCACACTCCCTCCTACACACACACACACTCCCGCCTACATACACTCACACTCCCTCCTACACACACTCACACTCCCGCCAACACACACTCACACTCCCGCCAACAAACACTCACACTCCCGTCTACACACACTCTCACTCCCGCCTACACACACACACACTCCCGCCTACATACACTCACACTCCCTCCTACACAAACTCACACTCCCGCCAACACACACTCACACTCCCGCCAACACACACTCTCACTCCCGCCTACACACACTCACACTCCCTCCTACACACACTCTCACTCCTTCCTACACACACACTCACTCCCGCCAACACACACTCACACTCCCGCCAACACACACTCACTCTCCCTCCTACACACACTCTCACTCCCTCCTACACGCACTCACACTCCCTCCTACACACACTCTCACTCCCTCCTACACACACTCACACTCCCGCCAACACACACTCACACTCCCGCCAACACACACTCTCACTCCCTCCTACACACACTCTCACTCCCACCTACACACACTCACACTCCCGCCTACACACACTCACACTCCCTCCTACACACACTCTCACTCCCACCTACACACACTCTCACTCCCGCCTACACACACTCTCACTCCCGCCTACACACACTCTCACTCCCGCCTACACACACTCACACTCCCTCCTACACACACTCACACTCCCTCCTACACACACTCTCACTCCCTCCTACACACACACTCACTCCCTCCTACACACACACTCACTCCCTCCTACACACACTCACAATCCCACCTACACACACTCACACTCCCTCCTACACACACTCTCACTCCCTCCTACATACCCTCACACTCCCGCCTACACACACTCTCCCTCCCGCCTACACACACTCACACTCCCTCCTACACACACTCACACTCCCTCCTACACACACTCACACTCCCTCCTACACACACTCTCACTCCCGCCTACACACACACACACTCCCGTCCCCACACACACACTCACTCACACACACTACCGTCCCCACTCTTTCCCCTTTCACACTCTCTCTCCCCCTTTCACACTCCTTCCCCTTTCACACTCACTCTCTCCCCTTCACACTCACTCCTTACTACTTCCACACTCACACCCTAGCCCCTTTCACACTCACTCCCTACCCCTTTCACACTCATTCTCTCCCCTTCACACTCACTCTCTCCCCCTTTCACACTCACTCTCTCCTCTCCACACTCAATCTCTCCCCCTTTCACACTCACTCACTCCCCTTTTCACACTCACTCCCTCCCCTTTCACACTCACTCCCTATCCCTTTCACACTCACACTCTCTCCACTTTCACACTCACTCACTCCCCCTTTCCCATTCACTCTCTCCCCTTCACACTCACACTTTCCCCATTCACACTCAGCATCTCCTCTTCACACTCTCTCTCTACTCCTTTCACACTCACACTCTCCACTTCACACTCACTCTCTCCCCTTCACACTCACTCTCTCCCCTTCACACTCACTCTCTCCCCTTCACACTCACACTTTCCCCTTCACACTCACTCCCTCCCCTTTCACACTCACTCTCTCACCTTCACACTCACTCTTTCCCTTTCACACTCACTCCCTCCCCTTTCACACTCACTCCCTCTCCCTTTCACACTCACTCTCTCCCTCTTCACACTCTCTCCCTCCCCCTTTCACACTCACTGTCTCCCCTTCACACTCACTCTCTCCTCCTTCACACTCACTCTCTCCCCATTCACACTCACTCTCTCCCCATTCACACTCACTCCCTCCCCCTTTCACACTCATTCCCTCCCCCTTTCACACTCATTCCCTCCCCCTTTCACACTCACTCCCTCCCCCTTTCACACTCACTCTCTCCCCCTTCACACTCACTCACTACCCCTCTTCAGACTAACGCTCTCCCCCCCCTTTGCAGTGTGTCTGTCTGTGGGTTACAGTGTCTGTCTGTTTGGGGAGGTTATTGTGTGTGTGGGTTATTGTATGAGTCTGTAGATAATCTGTGTTATCGGGGTGACTGTGGGTTGTCACTGTGTTTCTGTGTTTGAGAGTTTATTAATTGCGGATTATACCCAGAGTGTGACCCAGGAGATGTCTACGTGTTATTTTTGAACTTGATGCTGTTGTTTTTGAGAATCCTTCTCTGTGTTTGAAGCTTCTCGAAGCTGAGAGTTGATGTCAGCCCTGGGCAATGCCACTCCGCGCTGGATTAGGGATTGGTTTCTGAAGCTTCCTTCAGGCAGTTAAACATTTCCCCCCCCTGCCTTATTACCCGTCAGACTCTGACCGAGAGGATGGGAAGAAAATGCCTTTCCACTGCCTCAGCCAGTTGGTTGAGGGAGTGGTATTGTGATACAGCTTCACCAGACCGTAAATACCGAGAGGCACTGGGGGATCCGAGCACAGTTTGCAATCTCTGTCACCTCAGTTCCTAATGAACACTGCACTGGCCCAAGTCACAGACACAGTCTGACACAGTGAGCATCAGTCATTAGCTCTTGGCTAAGGCCAGGAGCTGGGCTGGTTGCTGACTGCAGACTGGGTCTGATGTGACTCTGACCTTCCTGCTCAGCCTGTACACACTGTGTATTCAGTTCCTCTGGCCAGAGACGCTGGCTGATCCATTCGGCATTCCCTGCACCTTCAGGTTTCCATGTGCTATTCCCTGTATTCGGGCAATACCTCCGTACAATCCCATACAAGGCAGAAACAAACCACTCTGCCCATCTAGTCCACACCGTCCCTCAAAAGAACGTCCCGTCCAGACGCCTCACCCCCACCCTGGCCCTGCAACCCTGCATTTCCCCAGGGCCAATCCACATTCCTGGACACTATGGGACAATTTCCCATGGCCAATCCACCCTAACCTGCACATCCCTGGGCACTATGGGACAATTTCCCATGGCCAATCCACCCTAACCTGCACATCCCTGGACACTATGGGACAATTTCCCATGGCCAACCCACCCTAACCTGCACATCCCTGGGCACTATGGGACAATTTCCCATGGCCAATCCATCCTAACCTGCACATCCCTGGGCACTATGGGACAATTTTCCTTGGCCAATCCACCCTAACCTGCACATCCCTGGGCACTATGGGACAATTTCCCATGGCCAATCCACCCTAACCCGCACATCCCTGGACACTATGGGACAATTTCCCATGGCCAATCCACCCTAACCTGCACATCCCTGGACACTATGGGACAATTTCCCATGGCCAATCCACCCTAACCTGCACATCCCTGGGCACTATGGGACAATTTCCCATGGCCAACCCACCCTAACCTGCACATCCCTGGACACTATGGGACAATTTCCCATGGCCAATCCACCCTAACCTGCACATCCCTGGGCACTATGGGACAATTTCCCATGGCCAATCCACCCTAACCTGCACATCCCTGGACACTATGGGACAATTTCCCATGGCCAGCCCACCCTAACCTGTACAGATTTGGTTTTTGGGAGGAACCCAATGCAGACACAGGGAGAATTTACAAAGCCCACGCAGAGAGCCATCTGATGAGAGAATCGAACCCGGGTCCCTGGTACTAATGACTGAGCCGCCGTGCCCTAGAGTAGGAACAGTTGGCGCCTGTTTTCTGAACAAATGTGAACAGGGAGCTGAGTGGTGAGCAATTGTCTAACATCATTGTGTCTTTGTTGAGCAGGGCCGGAGACTGAAGGAACAGCAGGAAATCGCTGCAGCTGTTATCCAGCGTTGTTACAGGAAGTACAAGCAGGTACAGTACCCCGTCCAATCGAGTCGAACCACCTGTCAGAGGGGAGCACTGGTTCAGCTTCAACCTCAGGAACCACTCAGTCAGACTCTCCCTCCCCTGATGGCAGCATCTCGGATGACTCTGTAGGATTTGACAAGCAACCCTATGTGATACCTCTCCACCTGTAACGTGGAGATAGTGAGACCAACCCGACACCCCTGGAGGTTTGGGAATGGCAGCAAGTGGACAGCTTTCAGAGAAATGAGCCAGGGGGGTGACAGAAAACACATCGCAACACCAATAAATAACCCACTCGATTAGTAGCTCAAACATACTCCACATGGCATTCTCTGTCTTGGTCATCAAAATGTGAATGCACTTTCTTCTTTCTGCTCTTCAGTAATGTTGTGCAGCTTACCCTAGGGTGTGGTAAACCATTCAGTGTCAGGGAGACACACACAGCACTGCCCTGGGGTATCCTGTCTGACCCTACACTGTTTACTGTGATAGACACACACAGCACTGCCCTGGGGTATCCTGTCTGACCCTACACTGTTTACTGTGATAGACACACACAGCACTGCCCTGGGGTATCCTGTCTGTCTCTACAGTGTTTACTGTGATAGACACACACAGCACTGCCCTCGGGTATCCTGTCTGACCCTACACTGTTTACTGTGATAGACACACACAGCACTGCCCTGGGGTATCCTGTCTGTCTCTACACTGTTTACTGTGATAGACACACACAGCACTGCCCTGGGGTATCCTGTCTGTCTCTACACTGTTTACTGTGATAGACACACACAGCACTGCCTTGGGGTATCCTGTCTGTCTCTACACTGTTTACTGTGATAGACACACACAGCACTGCCCTGGGGTATCCTGTCTGACCCTACACTGTTTACTGTGATAGACACACACAGCACTGCCCTGGGGTATCCTGTCTGACCCTACACTGTTTACTGTGATAGACACACACAGCACTGCCCTGGGGTATCCTGTCTGTCTCTACACTGTTTACTGTGATAGACACACACAGCACTGCCCTGGGGTATCCTGTCTGACCCTACACTGTTTACTGTGATAGACACACACAGCGCTGCCCTGGGGTATCCTGTCTGACCCTACACTGTTTACTGTGATAGACACACACAGCACTGCCCTGGGGTATACTGTCTGACCCTACACTGTTTACTGTGATAGACACACACAGCACTGCCCTCGGGTATCCTGTCTGACCCTACACTGTTTACGGTGATAGACACACACAGCACTGCCCTGGGGTATCCTGTCTGTCTCTACACTGTTTACTGTGATAGACACACACAGCACTGCCCTGGGGTATCCTGTCTGACCCTACACTGTTTACTGTGATAGACACACACAGCACTGCCCTGGGGTATCCTGTCTGACCCTACACTGTTTACTGTGATAGACACACACAGCACTGCCCTGGGGTATCCTGTCTGACCCTACACTGTTTACTGTGATAGACACACACAGCACTGCCCTGGGGTATCCTGTCTGACCCTACACTGTTTACGGTGATAGACACACACAGCACTGCCCTGGGGTATCCTGTCTGACCCTACACTGTTTACTGTGATAGACACACACAGCACTGCCCTGGGGTATCCTGTCTGACCCTACACTGTTTACTGTGATAGACACACACAGCACTGCCCTGAGGTATCCTGTCTGACCCTACACTGTTTACTGTGATAGACACACACAGCACTGCCCTGGGGTATCCTGTCTGTCTCTACAGTGTTTACTGTGATAGACACACACAGCACTGCCCTGGGGTATCCTGTCTGACCCTACACTGTTTACTGTGATAGACACACACAGCACTGCCCTGGGGTATCCTGTCTGTCTCTACACTGTTTACTGTGATAGACACACACTGTACTGCCCTGGGTTAACCTGTCTGACCCTACACTGTTTACTGTGATAGACACACACAGCACTGCCCTGGGGTATCCTGTCTGACCCTACACTGTTTACTGTGATAGACACACACAGCACTGCCCTGGGGTATCCTGTCTGAACCTACACTGTTTACTGTGATAGACACACACAGTACTGCCCTGGGGTATCCTGTCTGACCCTACACTGTTTACTGTGATAGACACACACAGCACTGCCCTGGGGTATCCTGTCTGTCTCTACAGTGTTTACTGTGATAGACACACACAACACTGCCCTGGGGTATCCTGTCTGACCCTACACTGTTTACTGTGATAGACACACACAGCACTGCCCTGGGGTATCCTGTCTGACCCTACTCTGTTTACTGTGATAGACACACACAGCACTGTCCTAGGGTATCCTGTCTGACCCTACACTGTTTACCGTGATAGACACACACAGCACTGCCCTGGGGTATCCTGTCTGACCCTACACTGTTTACCGTGATAGACACACACAGCACTGCCCTGGGGTATCCTGTCTGACCCTACACTGTTTACTGTGATAGACACACACAGCACTGCCCTGGGGTATCCTGTCTGTCCCTACCCTGTTTACTGTGATAAACACACACAGCACTGCCCTGGGGTATCCTGTCTGTCTCTACACTGTTTACTGTGATAGACACACACAGCACTGCCCTGGGGTATCCTGTCTGTCTCTACAGTGTTTACTGTGATAGACACACACAGCACTGCCCTAGGGTATCCTATCTGACCCTACACTGTTTACTGTGATAGACACACACAGCACTGCCCTGGGGTATCCTGTCTGACCCTACACTGTTTACTGTGATAGACACACACAGCACTGCTCTGGGGTATCCTGTCTGACCCTACACTGTTTACTGTGATAGACACACACAGCACTGCCCTGGGGTATCCTGTCTGACCCTACACTGTTTACTGTGATAGACACACACAGCACTGCCCTGGGGTATCCTGTCTGTCCCTACCCTGTTTACTGTGATAGACACACACTGCACTGCCCTGGGGTATCCTGTCTGTCTCTACAGTGTTTACTGTGATAGACACACACAGCACTGCCCTGGGGTATCCTGTCTGACCCTACACTGTTTACTGTGATAGACACACACAGCACTGCCCTGGGGTATCCTGTCTGTCTCTACACTGTTTACTGTGATAGACACACACAGCACTGCCCTGGGGTATCCTGTCTGTCTCTACAGTGTTTACTGTGATAGACACACACAGCACTGCCCTGGGGTATCCTGTCTGACCCTACACTGTTTACTGTGATAGACACACACAGCACTGCCCTAGGGTATCCTATCTGACCCTACACTGTTTACTGTGATAGACACACACAGCACTGCCCTGGGGTATCCTGTCTGACCCTACACTGTTTACTGTGATAGACACACACAGCACTGCCCTGGGGTATCCTGTCTGTCTCTACAGTGTTTACTGTGATAGACACACACAGCACTGCCCTGGGGTATCCTGTCTGACCCTACACTGTTTACTGTGATAGACACACACAGCACTGCCCTGGGGTATCCTGTCTGACCCTACCCTGTTTACTGTGATAGACACACACAGCACTGCCCTGGGGTATCCTGTCGGTCTCTACAGTGTTTACTGTGATAGACGCACACAGCACTGCCCTGGGGTATCCTGTCTGACCCTACACTGTTTACTGTGATAGACACACACAGCACTGCCCTGGGGTATCCTGTCTGACCCTACCCTGTTTACTGTGATAGACACACACAGCACTGCCCTGGGGTATCCTGTCGGTCTCTACAGTGTTTACTGTGATAGACACACACAGCACTGCCCTGGGGTATCCTGTCTGTCTCTACAGTGTTTACTGTGATAGACACACACAGCACTGCCCTCGGGTATCCTGTCTGACCCTACACTGTTTACTGTGATAGACACACACAGCACTGCCCTGGGGTATCCTGTCTGACCCTACCCTGTTTACTGTGATAGACACACACAGCACTGCCCTGGGGTATCCTGTCTGTCCCTACACTGTTTACTGTGATAGACACACACAGCACTGCCCTGGGGTATCCTGTCTGACCCTACACTGTTTACTGTGATAGACACACACAGCACTGCCCTGGGGTATCCTGTCTGACCCTACACTGTTTACGGTGATAGACACACACAGCACTGCCCTGGGGTATCCTGTCTGTCTCTACACTGTTTACTGTGATAGACACACACAGCACTGCCCTGGGGTATCCTGTCTGTCTCTACAGTGTTTACTGTGATAGACACACACAGCACTGCCCTGGGGTATCCTGTCTGACCCTACACTGTTTACTGTGATAGACACACACAGCACTGCCCTGGGGTATCCTGTCTGTCTCTACAGTGTTTACTGTGATAGACACACACAGCACTGCCCTGGGGTATCCTGTCTGACCCTACACTGTTTACTGTGATAGACACACACAGCACTGCCCTGGGGTATCCTGTCTGACCCTACAGTGTTTACTGTGATAGACACACACAGCACTGCCCTGGGGTATCCTGTCTGACCCTACCCTGTTTACTGTGATAGACACACACAGCACTGCCCTGGGGTATCCTGTCGGTCTCTACAGTGTTTACTGTGATAGACACACACAGCACTGCCCTGGGGTATCCTGTCTGTCTCTACAGTGTTTACTGTGATAGACACACACAGCACTGCCCTCGGGTATCCTGTCTGACCCTACACTGTTTACTGTGATAGACACACACAGCACTGCCCTGGGGTATCCTGTCTGACCCTACCCTGTTTACTGTGATAGACACACACAGCACTGCCCTGGGGTATCCTGTCTGTCCCTACACTGTTTACTGTGATAGACACACACAGCACTGCCCTGGGGTATCCTGTCTGACCCTACACTGTTTACTGTGATAGACACACACAGCACTGCCCTGGGGTATCCTGTCTGTCTCTACACTGTTTACTGTGATAGACACACACAGCACTGCCCTGGGGTATCCTGTCTGTCTCTACAGTGTTTACTGTCATAGACACACACAGCACTGCCCTAGGGTATCCTATCTGACCCTACACTGTTCACTGTGATAGACACACACAGCACTGCCCTGGGGTATCCTGTCTGACCCTACACTGTTTACTGTGATAGACACACACAGCACTGCTCTGGGGTATCCTGTCTGACCCTACACTGTTTACTGTGATAGACACACACAGCACTGCCCTGGGGTATCCTGTCTGACCCTACACTGTTTACTGTGATAGACACACACAGCACTGCCCTGGGGTATCCTGTCTGACCCTACACTGTTTACTGTGATAGACACACACAGCACTGCTCTGGGGTATCCTGTCTGACCCTACACTGTTTACCGTGATAGACACACACTGCACTGCCCTGGGGTATCCTGTCTGACCCTACACTGTTTACTGTGATAGACACACACAGCACTGCCCTGGGGTATCCTATCTGACCCTACACTGTTTACTGTGATAGACACACACAGCACTGCCCTGGGGTATCCTGTCTGACCCTACACTGTTTACTGTGATAGACACACACAGCACTGCCCTGGGGTATCCTGTCTGTCCCTACCCTGTTTACTGTGATAGACACACACTGCACTGCCCTGGGGTATCCTGTCTGTCTCTACACTGTTTACTGTGATAGACACACACAGCACTGCCCTGGGGTATCCTTTCTGACCCTACACTGTTTACTGTGATAGACACACACTGCACTGCCCTGGGGTATCCTGTCTGACCCTACACTGTTTACTGTGATAGACACACACAGCACTGCTCTGGGGTATCCTGTCTGACCCTACACTGTTTACCGTGATAGACACACACAGCACTGCCCTGGGGTATCCTGTCTGACCCTACACTGTTTACTGTGATAGACACACACAGCACTGCCCTGGGGTATCCTGTCTGTCCCTACCCTGTTTACTGTGATAGACACACACTGCACTGCCCTGGGGTATCCTGTCTGTCTCTACACTGTTTACTGTGATAGACACACACAGCACTGCCCTGGGGTATCCTGTCTGTCCCTACCCTGTTTACTGTGATAGACACACACAGCACTGCCCTGGGGTATCCTATCTGACCCTACACTGTTTACTGTGGTAGACACACACAGCACTGCCCTGGGGTATCCTATCTGACCCTACCCTGTTTACTGTGATAGACACACACAGCACTGCCCTGGGGTATCCTGTCTGTCTCTACACACTTTCTGATTTCCGTCTGGATGTATGTTTGGCAGCAGTTTGGGTCCCTTTTCTGTGAGGTCTTGACCGCGATGTGTCTCATCATCTGTGCGTGAGGGCGTTCGCAGCCACCTTCCCCTCAGCCCTACCCCTTCTCGGCACAGCAAGATCCCAAAATCAGCTGTGGCCAGCCGGTCTTATTGGGTTGCAGGGGGTGCCCCACATTCTGCCTCCTCACGTAGACAACATTTTTGAGAAATCCGTTCTGATCACTGGTCTCACCAGCGGGATCGGGTCATGGTTGAATCCTGCACTCAACAGCCAATAACTAACAGTGCCCACTCCCCCAGCACTGACCCTCCGACAGTGCCCACTCCCTCAGCACTGACCCTCCGATAGTGCCCACTCCCTCAGCACTGACCCTCCGACAGTGCCCACTCCCTCAGCCCTGACCCTCCGACAATGCCCACTTCCTCAGCACTGACCCTCCAACAGCGCGGCACTCCCTCAGCACTGACCCTCCGACAGTGCGGCACTCCCTCAGCACTGACCCTCCGACAGTGTGGCACTCCCTCAGCACTGACCCTCCGACAGTGCCCGCTCCCTCAGCCCTGACCCTCCGACAGCGCGGCACTACCTCAGCACTGACCCTCCGACAGTGTGGCACTCCCTCAGCCCTGACCCACCAACAGTGCCCCCTCCCTCAGCCCTGACCCTCTGACAGTGCCCACTCCCTTAGCCCTGACCTTATTACGGTGTGGTGGTAACCTGTCCATCTGACATTGAAGCCCCAATCTCATCGCCCTCCTCGTCCTCACCGTGTTGAGGCAGTGGGACTGGAGTCAGTCAGGAGCACTAGGCCACGGTGCTGGCTGTGAGTGGGAGGGGTGCTGTGAATTGGGGAGATTGGGGGCAGGGCCGGAGGGAGTTCTGTCATTTGTTTGGATGTATCTGACCTGCCTCCCTTGGTGTGTGTGTGTGCCCTGATTGTACTAACATTCCTCTCTTGGTTTCACTAGCTGACATGGATAGCACTGAAGGTAAAGTCACGTTTCAGCTCTGACCATGTCTGTCTGTTTGATGTGTATCTTACCTCCTCAAACCTGTTGAAACCTCTTGGCTGAGATGGTAGTTTAGATTCTGACACTACCTGGTCCTGCTCTGATTCTGAAGAGGGTCTCCCTCGGCTCTCGGCCCTCAGCCCTCGGCCCTCGGCCACATCCTCCATTTGTTCATTTGGTGAGTTGGCCTGACACCATTCCCACAGACGCCCGTACGGTTCAGGAACATACTCCCCCAGCACTGCCCTCACCAACTCAGGGGAGAGGGCATGCAACCACTCACCCTCACTCAGTGGGTGAACAACAAGGTCAGTCTCTGGGGTGGGGGGGGTTAGTGTCCAAGAGGGGGGGCAGGGGTCAGTGCCCAAGGGGAACAGTGTCCGACGGGAGAGTCAGTGTCCAATGGATCAGTGTCCGAGGGGGGGGTAAGTGTCCCAGAGGGATAAGTGTCTGAGGGGGGTCAGTGTCCGAGAGGGTTAGTGCCCGAACGGGGTCAGTGCCTGAGGGCAGTCAGTGTCCGGGGGGGGGTCAGTGTCCAAGGGGGGGGTCAGTGTCCGAGGGGGGGGTCAGTGTCCGAGAGGGGGTCAGTGTCCGAGGGGGTTAGTGCCCGAACGGGGTCAGTGCCTGAGGGCAGTCAGTGTCCGGGGGGGGGTCAGTGTCCGAGGGGGGGTCAGTGTCCGAGGGGGGGTCAGTATCCAAGCGGGGTCAGTGTCTGAGGGGTGTCAGTGTCTGAGGGGGGTCAGTGTCTGAGGGGGGGTCAGTGTCCGAGGGGGTGTCAGTGTCCGAGGGGGGGTCAGTGTCCGAGGGGGGGTCAGTGTCCGAGGGGGGGTCAGTGTCCGAGGGGGGGTCAGTGTCCGAGGGGGGGTCAGTGTCCGAGGGGGTGTCAGTGTCCGAGGGGGTGTCAGTGTCCGAGGGGGGGTCAGTGTCCGAGGGGGGTCAGTGTCTGAGGGGGGGTCAGTGTCCGAGGGGGGGTCAGTGTCCGAGGGGGTCAGTGTCTGAGGGGGTCAGTGTCTGAGGGGGTCAGTGTCTGAGGGGGGTCAGTGTCCGAGGGGGGTCAGTGTCCGAGGGGGGTCAGTGTCTGAGGGGGGTCAGTGTCCGAGGGGGGTCAGTGTCCGAGGGGGGTCAGTGTCCGAGGGGGGTCAGTGTCCGAGGGGGGGTCAGTGTCCGAGGGGGGTCAGTGTCCGAGAGGGGGTCAGTGTCCGAGAGGGGGGTCAGTGTCTGAGGGGGGTCAGTGTCTGAGGGGGGTCAGTGTCCGAGGGGGGGTCAGTGTCCGAGGGGGGGGTCAGTGTCCGAGGGGGGGTCAGTGTCCGAGGGGGGGTCAGTGTCTGAGGGGGTCAGTGTCTGAGGGGGGTCAGTGTCTGAAGGGGGGTCAGTGTCCGAGGGGGGGTCAGTGTCCGAGAGGGGGTCAGTGTCCGAGAGGGGGGTCAGTGTCTGAGGGGGGTCAGTGTCTGAGGGGGGGTCAGTGTCTGAGGGGGGGTCAGTGTCCGAGGGGGGGTCAGTGTCTGAGGGGGGTCAGTGTCTGAGGGGGGTCAGTGTCTGAGGGGGGTCAGTGTCTGAGGGGGTCAGTGTCTGAGGGGGGTCAGTGTCTGAGGGGGGGGTCAGTGTCTGAGGGGGGTCAGTGTCTGAGGGGGGTCAGTGTCTGAGGGGGGGTCAGTGTCCGAGGGGGGGTCAGTGTCTGAGGGGGTCAGTGTCTGAGGGGGGTCAGTGTCTGAGGGGGGTCAGTGTCCGAGGGGGGGGTCAGTGTCTGAGGGGGGGTCAGTGTCTGAGGGGGGTCAGTGTCCGAGGGGGGGTCAGTGTCCGAGGGGGGTCAGTGTCCGAGGGGGGGTCAGTGTCCGAGGGGGGGTCAGTGTCCGAGGGGGGGTCAGTGTCTGAGGGGGGGTCAGTGTCTGAGGGGGTCAGTGTCTGAGGGGGGTCAGTGTCTGAGGGGGGGTCAGTGTCTGAGGGGGGGTCAGTGTCTGAGGGGGGGTCAGTGTCTGAGGGGGTCAGTGTCCGAGGGGGGGTCAGTGTCCGAGGGGGGTCAGTGTCCGAGGGGGGGTCAGTGTCCGAGGGGGGGTCAGTGCCCGAGGGGGGTCAGTGCCTGAGAGGGATCAGTGCCCGAGGGAGATCAGTGCCCGAGGGGGGTCAGTGTCTGAGGGGGGTCAGTCTCCGAGGGGTCAGTGCCCGACGGGGGGACAGTGCCCAAGGGGGGTCAGTGTCCAAGGGATTTCAGTCTCTGAGGGGGGTAAGTGCCCGAGGGGGGTCAGTGTCCAATCAGTCAGTGTCCGGGGGGTTCAGTTTTTGAGCGGTCAGTGTCTGAGGCGGGGTTCAGTGTCTGAGGGGGGTCAGTGTCCGAGGGGGGGGTCAGTGTCTGAGGGGGGTCAGTGTCTGAGGGGGGTCAGTGTCCGAGAGGGGGTCAGTGTCTGAGGGGGTCAGTGTCTGAGGGGGGTCAGTGTCTGAGGGGGGGTCAGTGTCTGAGGGGGTCAGTGTCCGAGGGGGGGTCAGTGTCTGAGGGGGGTCAGTGTCTGAGGGGGTCAATGTCCGAGGGGGGGTCAGTGCCCGAGGGGGGTCAGTGCCTGAGGGGGATCAGTGCCCGAGGGAGATCAGTGCCCGAGGGAGATCAGTGCCCGAGGGGGGGTCAGTGTCCGAGGGGGGTCAGTGTCCGAGGGGGGGTCAGTGTCCGAGGGGGGGGTCAGTGTCCGAGGGGGGGTCAGTGCCCGAGGGGGGTCAGTGCCTGAGGGGGATCAGTGCCCGAGGGAGATCAGTGCCCGAGGGGGGTCAGTGTCTGAGGGGGGTCAGTCTCCGAGGGGTCAGTGCCCGACGGGGGGACAGTGCCCAAGGGGGGTCAGTGTCCGAGTGGGGTCAGTGACCGAGTGGGGTCAGTGTCCACTCGGTCTGTGTCCGGGGGGTTCAGTCTCTGAGCGGTCAGTGTCTGAGGCGGGGTTCAGTGTCCAAGCGGTCAGTGACAAAGGGGGTTCAGTCTCCGAGGGGGGTAAGTGCCCAAGGGGGGTCAGTACACAAGGTGGATCAGTGTCTGTGGGAGGGGTCAGTGTCCGATGTGGGGGGGGGGGCGGGTCAGTGTCCGGGAATGGGTCAGTGTCCGGGGGGGTCAGTGTCCGGGAGTGGGGGGGGGGGCGGAGTCGGTGCCCAAGGGAACAGTGTCCGAGTGGGGGGTCAGTGCCCAAGGGGGTGGTCAGTGTCCAAAGGGGGTGGGGGTCAGTGTCCAAGGGGTGTCAGTGCCTGAGGGGGTCAGTGTCAGAGGCGGGGTCAATGTCCAAAGCGGGGTCAGTGCCTGGGGGGGGGTCAGTGTCCGAGGCGGGGTCAATGTCCGAGGGGTGTCAGTGCCTGAGGGGGTCAGTATCTGAGGCGGGGTCAGTGCCTGAGGGGGGGGGGGTCAGTACCCAAGGCGGAACAGTGCACAAGGGGGATCAATGTCTAAGAGAGGGGTCAGTGTCCGGGGGGTCAGTGTCCAAGGGGGGGTCAGTGTCCAAGGGGGGAGTCTCCGAGGGGACAGTGTCCGAGCGGTCGTTGTCCGAGTGGTCAGTGTCCAAGTGGGTTCAGTCTCCAAGCGGTCATTGTCCGAGCGGCGTCAGTCTCTCTGAGGGGTCAGTGTCAGAGGGGTCAGTTTCCGAGCGGTCAGTCTCCGAGCAGTCAGTGTCCAAGGGAGGGTCAGTGTCCTAGCGGTCAGTCTCCGTGGGGGGTTCAGTGTCTGATGGGTCAGTCTCCGAGGGGGGGTCAGTCTCCGAGGGGGTCAGTCTCTGAGGGGTCAGTGTCCCCAGCGGTCAGTCTCCAAGGGGGGTCAGTGTCAGAGGGGTCAGTCTCTGAGTGGTCAGTCTCTGAGTGGTCAGTGTCTGAGCGGTCAGTGTCCAAGGGAGGGTCAGTGTCCTAGAGGTCAGTC